>NC_037335.1:60139209-60173144 GCF_002263795.3 Bos taurus | reverse complement strand
GTTCCTGGTCTCAGAAACATCTTCCAGGAAACAAGGCACATGGATCTGGAAGAGGCTGAAGGTTAGTAAAAAAATGGTTACATAGGGCAGAGGAAAGGGCTGGGATCAGGAGCCCCAGGGAATCCTGCAGCCCTGGTTTCCCCTCTAACTCACTGTGCAGCACTGGGCAAGCCCTTCCTTCTTTGAGTTTCATTTCTCCATACATAAAAGGGGTGGTCTTGCTGATCTGCAAGCCCCCTCCCAGTTCAGATAGGTGACATCCAGGCTAGGAACTACTCGGATTGAGCAGCCAGCTGCTCACTCCCAATGTGTCTTAGCCTCAGGAAGTGGCAATGGGACAGGAAGAAGTTGGCTGTGGCCAGGCTGGGGGCTTCAGCTTGGCCTTCAGAATCTGGGTGAGGAGGGGTGAGCTTGTGGGGCTAAGCAACAGGCTGGAAGCAGTGAGAAATGTGAGCACATCCTTCAGGTGCAAACATGGCTGTGATGCATACAGGACAGAGGGCTCAGGTGGGCTGGGAGAGGATAAAGGGAGGCTCCCCAGGGGAAGTGGCACTTGAACTGGTTTTCAGATAGCATTTGCCAGAAGATACACTGAAAGACACTGTGGGCTCTGCAAACAAGCTCCCTGGCCCAGCTCTGGGAAGCAGAGTCCCATAGCCTGCAGCCACATCCCTCCTCCCGGCTCTTCTTGGCCCCCAGTCCAGGAGAGAGGGCTGAGCGGCTCAGATTCTCAGTTCTCAGCACTCAGGCCGGAAGGCCGATGAAGCACTGAGCAGGTCTGCTCACCATGTCCTGAGTCTGAGCTTTCTTTGTGCTCATGGTTCATCCCAGGCAGAGATTGCTCCCCAACTGCAGGGCTGCTGCTTCTCCCTTGATACGTCCAGGGGTCCTGCCTGGTCTCCACACACCTCCTCTGTCCAGCCTGGTCCTCTGAAGCTCTGGCCACAGGTTCAAGGGCCTGCTCTACTGGTTGTGTGTGTGGTGTGTGTGTGTGTATGTGTGTGTGTGAAAGAGAACAGAGAGTGCCTACTACACATACACTCAAGCAAAGGACTGTACATGCACACACATGAGCCTGATGTGGTGTATATACTCACAGGTGAACATGTGCACCTGGCTGCCAGTCAAGTGTTTGTGCACACAGGTAGACAGGTGCATCTCTAGACACAGTCAAGTGAGGCAAGACATTCTATCTGGGATCCCAGGGCGAGGCCATTGCTCTCTTTGCTACAAGAAAGGCCCCTCCGCCCCCGAGGCAGCACGCAAAACTCGGGACCCCACGTCTGTGCATGTGAGGGCAGAGTCCACAGGGGGCCCCAGCCTGGGCCTGACTGGGTGGTGGAGCGCCAGGGAGACTCAGAGAGAGTCCACATCAGGAAGGATTTTGTGACGCGTCGAGTGGCCTGACAGCAAAAAGAAAAAGTGTGTCTAAGGGAGTAACCTTTCTGTCACTAGAGGCATGCCAACAGAAGCAGGATAGGCTCAGCTAGGAACTGGAGAGGATTATTGTCATGGAATGGTTGAGGCTTCCTGGCCTGGAGGCACATGTGTTCTCATTCCTTCCGCTAATGCCTAGCACCCTGTCTGGGGTGTGAAGAGGAACTCAATCCCTTCTCGATTCTGAAGCAATAACATGGTAGGACTAACAGAAGGAAACTGTCTCCGGCCAAGGGTGGCATTGAGAGGACTGGTGCCCAGCCCAGACCAGGCTTGGACAGTGTGTCCCACGGGTTTCCAAGAGCCGAAACACGAGGGAAAGTTTAAGTCCTGCTCCTTAGCTGGTGAGAAGATTAGGAGTAGGGGGAGACACTTAGGAGAAAGATGTCCATCTAGGGTGATGAAAGAACAACTAATATTTGGGGTTTAACAGAAGCAAACATTTGCTATGAGCTCAGTGCAGCTGTCTTGTTGTTAGGAGAACAGGATTCTAGACTCATCTTGCCAGGAACCTGCTGTGCAGCCTCAGTTTCCCCTACCTGCACAGTGGGAGCTCCAGTGGATTAATCTCTCAGAGCTTATTGCAATTTGATGGCCTAGGAGTTCATGAAGCCCAAGCAGCCCTGGCTCAGGTTAAGAGAAAATAGGAGGCAGGCTGAAAGGTCCATCAAACTTTTCACTCAAAAACACATAGGTAGTCAGTTCAGTTGTTCAGTCATGTTCCAAAACTTGCGATCCCATGAACATGCAGCATGTTCTAGGCTTTCCTGTCTATCATCAATCCCGTGCTTGCTCAAACTCATGTCTCTTAAGTCAGTGGTGGCATCCAACCCATTCTTATCCTCTGTCTTCCCCTTCTCCTCCCTCCTTCAATCTTTCCCAGAATCAGGGTCTTTGCTAATTAGTCAGCTCTTTGCATCAGGTGGTCAAAGTATTGGTGCTTCAGTTTCAGCATCAGTCCTTCCAATGAATATGGTGAAGATCAATTCTGAAGGTCAATCCACAGTAGCTGATGAAGCAGGACCTATGGGCTCACAGGTGGACGAGCCCCTAATAGGCTCAGAGGCCAGGAGCCCCTCCAATACAAAGCACGTGTGCTTCATGCATGAGACCAGAGCTGACTGCAGAGGCAAGTCAGAGTTTGGCAGGCTGAGAGATAAATGAGATGGGCATCTTCATCAGGGGAAGTGTGATATAACTCAAGACTTCCTGAAAGCCAGGAGGGACCCTCAGAGACCATCTAGCCCAGTGATTTCTCCAAAAGGTGGGTGGTCCCCTGACCAACAGAACAGCATCACTCAGACTGAATAAGATAGAAACTGTGTTTTCACAAACTTTCCAGGTGATTCTCATGTAATCCTTACAGGTGATTCTAAGATTTGAGGACCTTCCATCCAGCTCATTGTTCCCGAAACTCTGCTACTAGAATACTCATTTGCAGAAGGTTAACAGGTGCTCTGTAAAAGGTGGATCTATGGTCAAATAAGTTTGGGAACTGCCTACTCTCTGCATCACATTCAGAAAGTCACCAATCACAGTGGTGTGTTAATGACTCTGAGAAGTTCCGCAGTTAATTCTTTGCTTTTGATTAATCCAACGTTGTTTCAAATTGCTTTTTCAGTTTGCCCACATTTCCATTAACACTCTCTTAGAGAAATTCTGACCCACCTCATTCCTCATTTTCCACGTGGATCTATTGAAAACTGGAAGAAGTATTGGGACTACCCAAAGTCTCAGAGAGAAAGTGTGTCAGGGATCGAAAAGGCCCTAGCAATATTCTTCACCCATAAACCCTGCACCCTCTTACCCTGCCTCCTAGCCGTGCGTCCCTCCAGAGCTCTGTGATATGGAGCCAGTCAACAGCACAGAGGTGTCTGAGTTCTTCCTGAAAGGATTTTCCGGTTACCCTGCCCTGGAGCACCTGTTCTTCCCTCTGTGCTCAGCCATGTACCTGGTGACCCTGCTGGGGAACACAGGCATCGTGGTGGTCAGCGTGCTGGATGCCCGCCTGCACACACCCATGTACTTCTTCCTGGGCAACCTCTCCATCCTGGACATCTGCTACACGTCCACTTTTGTCCCCCTGATGCTTGTCCACCTCCTGTCAGCCCAGAAGACCATCTCCTTTCTTGGCTGTGCACTCCAGATGTGTCTGAGTCTGTCTACAGGCTCCACAGAGTGTCTGCTGCTCGCCATCATGGCCTATGATCGCTACCTGGCCATCTGCCAGCCCCTTAGGTACCCCGTGCTGATGAGCCACCAGCTCTGCTGGTTGCTGGCCGGGGCTGCCTGGGTCCTTGGTCTCTGCAAGTCAGTGACTGAGACAGTCATCGCCATGAGGCTGCCCTTCTGCGGCCACCGTGTGGTCAGTCACTTCACCTGCGAGATCCTGGCAGTCCTGAAGCTGGCCTGTGGTGACACGTCCATCAGTGAGGTCTTCCTGCTGGTGGGTGCCATCTTGCTGCTGCCCGTGCCCCTGGCCTTCATCTGCCTGTCCTACACGCTTATCCTGGCCACCACCCTGAGGGTACCCTCAGCCGCCGGGCGCCACAAAGCCTTCTCTACTTGCTCAGCACACCTGGCCGTGGTTATGCTTTTCTATGGCACCGTCATCTTCATGTACATGAAACCCAAGAGCAAGGAGGCTCATATCTCTGACGAGGTCTTCACGGTCCTCTATGCTGTGGTCACACCCATGCTGAACCCCGTCATCTACAGCCTGAAGAACAAGGAGGTGAAGGAGGCCGCCAGGAAGGTGTGGGGCAGGATACAGACCTCCAGGTGAGGGAGGCCGGGGCTCCTGCAGGTTAGCAGCTCAGGTCTACCTTCGCCTACAGAGAGGATGGGTAGGGCGCAGAGTTGGGGGTCTGGAATCTTCAACCCAGAAAGGCAGCACCACCTCCCACTGATCCTGCCACAGATCCGAGCTCACAATTCACCTTTGTTCCTTCTCCAGGCAGAGCTTTGGGCCAGCTCTGAGCATCAGTCCCCGCATCTTCACACCAGCCTCCCTGCTGGCCTCAAGATTTCAGTCTTGTTCCAGCCAATCTATCCTCCAAGGGTCATCCAGAGGGATATTTCGGAAAAGTCTATTTGATCATGTGTCTGTCTTGGCTGAAATACCTGAATGGCTCCCAGAGTTCTCAGGATGAAATGAAAGGGCTTCGCGGGGGTATTCCAGACCCCTGCAGCCTGGCCCTGCTGCTCATGACCAATCCCCTCCCCGCCCTGTGTCGCACAGACTCCCTCTTGTCAGCCCCACACACCAACCCGGCAGGAGCCTCGTGTGCCCAGCAATGCCCGACTCTGTGCCCTTCTTGGTTCTTCCCACAAGGCAGCTCCCACCTGACACACAGCTCCCTCTGTAAAAGGACTTCCTGATCCTCGAGGCCCTTCTTTTTATTTTTAAAATGAAATTCTCTAAGCTACACATGAGGTCCTTGTTGTTTTCCTATTTTACATAGAGTACTGTAAATCTGTTAATCCCCAACTCCTGATTTACCCCTCCCCCACCTCAAGGCCCATCTTGAATGACACCTCCTCCAGGAAGCCTCCCCACTCTGCACCTCTCACTGTGCTCCTCCTGCTTTATTTCAGTGTTGCTCTAAGAGCCAGTAATACCGGATTTCACTCTGTCCCAAGGTCTGGCCCTGCCCAACCCCAAGCCCACACCGGTTTCTTAAATAAACAGAAAATACATCAATGTAGGGCAGAGCCTGGGGTCCTCCCCAAATCTGAGCAGAGCTGAGATGAAGTTCACAGATGACAGGCACAGTCTAGTGCCTGAGGAGCTGACGGCAGAGGCAGTGACGAGGCCCAACCTCCACGATTTCCAGCCCAGCCCAAGCCCTGGGACACTGGTCACCGGAGCAGCGGAGGGTCTGGCTTCCTCTGTCGCTTTAGCAGCAGCCGCTCCACTGCCCCCCTGCCGAGCGTCCACGCTTCATGTGGCCTTGGGGAGACTCTGCTTCACCCATCTTCAACCCACCTACTAAGACCCTGCCATTTCCACCTCTTCCTGGAGCTCAGCCTCTTCCCAGGTTTGAACACACAGAGGAAACGGACTCAGGCTTGACAGCATCTCCATTCCCTGCCTCCTCTGGCCTCAGTGGTACCATCTTGTGTGATGGGAGAGCTCAGCTGCCGAGCAGCAGGCCAGCTCTCCTGCGCCCTGTAGGTAAGCACAGTGCTTGTCTGAGCCCTCAGGTACCCTCCAGTCTGTCTTCCTGCTTCCTCTGCTGGTCAGAACAGAGGCACAGAGGAGAGCAGCGCAGCCCGCAGCCCACAGCTGACCAAGCCCGGGTGAAGCTTCTGCAGAGATGCTCTGCTAGGCCTTTGATGCCATGACAGGAGTTTGGACTTTATGCTGTGGGGATGGGAGTTTACAATCACACTTCCTTTTAGCAGGGTCACTGATTAGACACCATACTTCACCCATGAAACTGCAAAGAATTTTTCTGACATATATCGCTAACTATAGTGCGGTGAAGCAGGTAATATCTTACACAGCTGGTGAGGGTGTGAATAAATTTATATGAGCTTCCTGCCAAGTAAGTTGTGGGTATCAGTCAAGAGACTTGAAAACTTCACACCCTTTGACCCAACACCTCTACTTTTATGAATTACTCAGAGAAAATTATTACAGGTACAAAGATTTGTCTATTTATCTATCTATATGTTATTAGTCACAGAGGTATTTTTGGCAACAAAAAATTGTAAGACTCATAATGTTTAACTGGGGCAGAATGTGTAAGTAAATTCTGGTGGAGCCCAATGATGGATTGTGACACAGCCATTGTAAATCTTATTTTTTGAAGAATAATTGATGAAGGGAAATGCTCACACTGTAATTAACATAAAAAAGATAGAACAAGTAACTTTGTACTTAATATAATCTCAATTTTTTTAATGATACTTTCTTAAGGATATATGAATAAGTATGTATATAGAAATTCCTGGAAAATTAGGACAAAACATTAACTAACAAATGTTTCCTACAGGTGATGGAGTTACAGATTAATATTGCTTTCTGAATTATTCTTTCCAACCTTGTTCAATACTTCTAAAATGAACATAACTTAGAACTTAAAAGATAGTATTCTTTTTGAGAAATGGAAGATCACGTGGCTCCAGATAGAGCACAGAGGGGAAGCACCCATGCCTGAGGGAAGGATGTGAGGAAGCATGGATGGGGCCTGAGCCACGTGGACGGTCAGGCAGAGAGCATGGAGCTGATGTCCGGGGGATATCGGACTGAAGGCAGAGGTGGCTGAGGAAGGAGGAGACTGTGGTTTGATGCTTGAGCTTCTGAGGTTTTTGGATGGATGTTGCATCACCCTGAGAGACGCCCTGAGAGATAAGGAAGAAAAGAGTAGGCTGGAAGTGGCGGGAGGGCTGGGAGGAGCTTGTCTGTGGGCATCCATGGTGGCAAGATGGTCCCGTTCCTCAGCAGTTAGAAAACAAGCAGTGACAGTCTTCCAGTGTTTTATTTCGACCTGTGTTGTTGACAAAAAGATATTCCCAGAGACATATCACAGTTTATTCAGAAAATGTGCAATTGCTGCCGCATTATTTAAGGCTGTTTTTAGTCCTAAGCTCTGTCAAGTTGTCATCGTTTCTTGTGAAGGAAAGAGAAAGGCACAGCAAGGGAAACATGAAAGGGGACCTGCAGAAACTCACACACCCAGCGCAATCACTGGCTTCACATGCATCACAGGGGCCCAGGGCCTCACCCTGTACAGCAATTCCCTTTCCTTAACCTTCCCTGGTGGCTCAGTGGTCAAGAACCTGCCTGCCAATGCAGGAGACACAGTTTCGATTCTTGGGTGGAAGATCCCCTGGAGAAGGGAATGGCAACTCCAGTATTTCTGTGTAGGAAAACCCATGGACAGAGTAGCCTGGTGGGCTACAGTCCACAGGGTCACAACACTCACAAGAAGAGTCAGACACAACTTAGCGACTAAACTATAACAACAACCTTTCATGAGCACAGGTTCCCACGGCACTCCTGCCAGGAGACATCCCACTTCATAGCCCCCAAGTTTCAGGTCCAAGGGGCAGGGCTGCAGTGAGACCCAGTCTTCAGATTCCTGTCCAGTGTCTCTCCTGTGCCCACCTCACCCAGCCAGGCCCTCCTGCGGCAGCACAGGGAACCTGGAGTCTCTGAAGCCACATTGTGCCAAGTCTGCAAACTTGTGTTATTGCAGAGTCTGAACTTTAAATTCGGCAGGGAATACGAGTCCCGGAAGGCAGGGAGCAGGAGACATGCCTACATGGCAGGGGACCAGGAGGCTGAGCCTCGGGAGCTCGGGGCCTCGATCCTGGCCCACCCCAGCACAGTGTGTCTGCTGGTAATGAACTCAGCACTCCCTCCCCCTGCTCTCCCAAGCCTCAGATCACCTCACCTGGCAGCTTCTCCAGCCACCTGCCTGCCCTAATGTCACTGGACAACAGGTAGGAGGCAAGGAAAATCCATCTAGCATGTTGACTATTCTCCTGAAATCTTTTTTAATCATACAGAAACCAGAATACCTGCTTGGAGAAGGGAACAAAGTGACACCATAATATCCACTTCACTTGCTGAATACTTACCCTGTGCAAACGTCCGTGCTAACGCCTTTCACTGAATCCTCAAATTCCCCCACAAGGAAATACTATTTTTATCCCTACAGGTAAGGAGGCTGAGACTGAGAAAGCCATTAGCAAGTGGCAGGTCTCAGACTTGGGCTTGGCGGTCTGTCTCCAAAGCCCACACTCACCATCTCTGCTGTCAGTGTGGAGTGATGCGGGAATCCAGATGAGGGAACTTCTGGGTCATTCTAACAGCAGCTTCTCCTTGTACTCCTCAACTTCCTTTTAAATCATGTCTGAAGCTTAAAATAAGAATGAAATGGTTCAAACTAGATTTACCAGCCAATGAAACTGACATGATATTTATCTGGGTTGGAAGTTGCTAGAACGATGAAGGAATATTTCGGGGATGGTACAGAGTGTAAGAAGCCACATATTGAATGATTCCGTTTCACACGAGGAGAAACTCAATGAAGGTCATAGAGCAGAAGGGGAACAAGGGCAAGAATCAAACCTGGACCCCTCACTCCCAGTCTAGGGCTCCTTCCAGGGCATCACCTTGCTTCTCAGAAGGGCTACAAGTGGGGAGAGAATTAGACAGTGATTCTCTGTGAACCTGACTTTCCAGGACATGATGAAATGACAGACCTGTCAGACAGATGCTAGAGTGGTTTCCTGAGTCTACTGCAAAACACCATTGCACCAAAATGCTCTGCAGCATGTCTGGTCGTCCTCCTCTGGGCATTTGTAGGATTACACAGGGCAGCAGGCTGTGGACAGATGGGACACATGTCGCTTCTTGTTTGGACCAGTGACCTGCTGGTGTGAGATTCTCCTGTGTTCTTCCCCAGCTGTGAGAACTGGTGACATCCCAAAGGGAGGAGCCAGTGTCTCTGAGGATGACAACCTGGAACAGAGCCCCCTGAAAACCTGCAATGGATATGAAGGGTGAAAACTAAACCTCTGTCCTGCTAAGTCACTAAAATCCTGAGGTTGTGTGTTACTGCAGCAAGACTCTGTTCATCTTTTTTTTCCCACTGTAAGATCTTTTTGATTTTAAACTTTAAGCTTTTTATTTTGTATTGGGGTATAGCAGATGAACAATATTGAGGTAGTTTCAGGTGAACAGGGAAGGGACTCAGTCATTCAGATACAAGGACCCATTCTCCTCCTCCCCCTCCCCACCATCCAGGCTGGCACATAACATTGAGTACAATTCCATGTGTTGTGCAATACATTCTTGTTAGTTATCCATTCTGAAAATAGCCAAAACTCAGCTCACCTTGATGGACCAAGAGAGCTACAGTTGCTGTCTGTGGTGCCAGCCTGAGCCCATGTTGCAGTCCAAGCTGGCAGTAACCTGGCAGCATGGTGTTTTCTACACAGAGTCTTATTTCCTTGGGGTGACAAGCCTACAGCTTCATGGGCTATTCCTGATTTCCGTGAATGTGTTCTGAACAGATGCTTAAATTGCAAGGAAACCCACCTGTCTCCTCATTTAGCTCTTGAGAGGGAGCAGTTGTTCTTGCATGGAGGAGATGGCACCCCCAAAGCTCTCGTCCTTGTGATCACATCCTGTGTGTGCACATGGGGGAAGGAGAAGGAGGGTGATCTCAAGGTAGGAAATCGGGGATCAGGATTTTAGCAGAAGGAAAGCACTGGATCTTATACAGCAGCTCCTGTGTGGGGTGCTGCGGAGGTTGGGGTAAATTGGACACAGCCCTGTGATTTCCGTGGCTCACAGTCTATTGTGTGAGAGAGAATGACACGCACAACAAACTGTGCTAATGACTGTGTGAGCATCACGGTGTCAGGATGGTCAGTGCTGTGGAGACGTCTGAGAGGGCAGCCCCAGGGAGGAGGTGGGTGTGAGCTGAGCCTTGGAGGATGAGTATAGAGAGAAAGGTGTTCCAGCCTGAGGAAAGCAGGAGGAAAGGGAGGGGACAGGAGCCGGTGGGGTTTGTCCACCAATGGGGAGTGTGGTCTGCTGAAGTGGGGAGGCATGCCCGAAGGCGCAGGAGGTGAGGCAGGTTGAGTAAAGGCCAGAGCCTGATGACAAAGCCCTCCGATGTCCATGCCATTCCCACTTAGTCTCTCTGATGGAGACAAGTTTGGGGAGAGAAATGCAGAGTTAGGTGGTTTCCTACCATTTACTTGCCTGAAAACACCCCCACTCCTGTGTCCAGTGTCGGAATTGGAGGTTATCAGGACTCTTGGACATAGACAAAGGCCTTATACTTGAATCTGAAATGAAGCTGTGGACTTAATCCAGCCACATGAAGTCATAACCTGGGAAAGACCTGCCCTTTTAACTTCTGCTTTCCAGACCTCAAGTTTTACTCTGTCTTTACATTCCAGACTCAAAGAGAATCTAGATGTTTCTAAAGCCAAGTGAGAGGAGGGAATAGGATCAAGGTCACCAAGAGAAAGGGGATGCCTGCAAACACTGCGAGGGAAGAAGGCACATAAGCCTCTGCTGTGTCGCCAGCACTCAGTGCATAGTAGGTGCTCCATAATAATATCCTGGATGTGCGAATTAATAAGCCATCACACTGAGGCAGTTATTCACCTGTTTGCCAAACTTCAGCAAGAGAATCCCTACCTTCAAATGTTTGCATGGGTAAGATTTACGGTCAATGACTGATCCAGATTAATCACCTACCCCATATGATCCAGAAACTTCCTTCATAATATCACCCTGATTTAGGCTGGGGGAGGGAAAACCAGCACAAGCTCTGGGGAGAGAGGGAGTCCTGACAGATGCTGGAGGTCTTGTCTGAGAGGAGGAGAGCACAGATCCAGCAGGTGCCATGGTTGAAGGCTCACTCTCTGACCTGAAGCCTTGCCACTAGGTGATTTACCAGTACTTTTTTATGTGAGTCGCATCTGGACTACACAGAATCCCCACTTTTCAAAAGGAAATTGAGGCTCACAGGCCAAGTGACTTGGTCAATATTAGAGAGCTATACTTAGTTATGAAGCTGTCATGCAGTGCTGGGTTTTTGAACTGACTATCTGTTGACTGACTGGCCTTGGAAGCATTCACAGTATGAGGTGCCTGGACAAAGTAGACAGAGTCTGCTCTCAGGAGTGACAGAGGAGCCAGGTGTGCAGCACAAGAACAGGGAGGATGGCCAAGTGCTGTGGGAGGAAGGAGGGAGCAGGCAACTGTGCAGGGGGCAGGTGGGAGAGGAGGAGAGAGGAGCTGGGCTCTGAAGAGGACAAGAAGCATCCCCCTAGTGGGGAGGAGAGGGAGGACAAGCCCTCAAAAGGGAACTTCTTGGGCAAAGGTATAGCTCTGGGGACAGACATGGTTTATTTAGGAAGAGTAAGCTCACTGGCTGATAGGAACGATAGATGCAATTCTACAGGAAGAATGAGAGGGAGGGAACCATTGCTGAAGGACAGAGAGGACTCTAATGTTGTCATGGGGCACTGGCCTCACGTCCATCAAGGAGTGAAGAGATGGAGGGAGGGAAGTTCACTATCAGCTCCTATTTATCCCTAAGAGCAGGGGGTCACCTGGGCCACAAGACAGCTCTCCATCTGACACTTGACACTTGGCTCCCTCCAGACACTGGCATTTCCCAAGGGGCTGAGCCCACCTCAGAAGAGACATGGAGGCTCCTGGGTAAAGACTGTGGCCGCTCCCCACCTTTCCTTTATAGAGTGGGTCAGTGACCTAGGACACCTCTGCCAGATTAGAACCTGAATTTCCCTCCTCTGTAATATTATTGTCAACATTATTTATTCTAAAAAGCTATATGGAGGCCAAGAAGATACTCAACTGGCTTTTATGACCAGAGTTAAATGTTGTGACCTGTGGCTCTATTGGGATAAGTATGTTCTTGTATATTCTTTTAAAAATCAATGCATGGTCTCTGATCTTAATGAGAGACACCTGAATAAGGCTTGTACATCCTATGCAGTAGAAATGTTCAACCTTTATGCCCAAAGGAATGAGGTGACCATCACTCATCATCCACCTGCCTTCCCAAGCTCATCCCACTTAATTTGAGAAAGAGGAGCAGCACTTGTTATAATTGTGGCATCTTTTGTTCACTTAGTTTTCTTACTGATATAGCCCAGCACCTAAACACCCTGCACAGGGTAGGCACTGTCAAATCCTCAGTAAGTGAATGAATCTGAAATCCTATGGGCATCATTCAGCCATATGAAGTCATAACCTAGAAAACGTGCTTCCTCTTAATAACCAAGAACACTGCAGATTCAAAGAGCTCAAGAAACAACAATTTATTCTCTTGTCTCCCCTAGGTCAGCCTGGGGAGAAGAGAGAAGAGCTTAGGAGATTAGAATGGACCCGATCTCCTGTAAGTTACACCAGAACGACAGAACTGAGGGGGCTTGCTTACAGACCTGACGTCCACTCTCTCATTATACTGATGGTGAACTTGAGTTCCAGAGGCGGGGCTGACCCGCCCCAGGTCACACATGTTGCTTGGCTCCCAGGCCCATTGGTGCTTAACCAACACCTTCATGGTGCAGATGGGAAAAGAGGGAGAATGAGACGGATGGAGAGTGAGACGAATGGGGCAAACCAGACGGTCGTGACAGAGTTTGTCCTGCTGGGGCTACACGACCACCACAACCTAGAGATGGTCCTGTTTGTGCTCTGCCTGGGCATCTACTCCGTGAACGTGCTAGGGAACACCCTCCTCATCGGGCTGAACATGCTGGACCCTCGCCTGCACACCCCCATGTACTTCTTCCTCAGCAACCTCGCCCTCATGGACATCTCTGGCACATCCTCCTTCGTGCCTCTCATGATGGTCAACTTCCTGGAAACCCAGAGCACCATCTCCTTCTCTGGCTGTGCCCTGCAGATGTACCTGACCCTGGCGCTGGGCACCACGGAGTGCGTGCTCTTGGCCATGATGGCGTGTGACTGGTATGTGGCCATCTGCCAGCCTCTTCCCTACTCAGAGCTCATGAGCTGGAACATGTGCATGTGGATGGCAACCCTGAGCTGGGGGGAAGGCTTTGCCAACTCCCTTCTCCATTCCAATCTCACCTGGAGCCTCCCCTTCTGTGGCCACAATATCATCAACCACTTCTTCTGTGAAATCTTGGCAGTGCTGAAACTAGCCTGTGGGGACATCTGTCTCAATGCACTGCTATTAACAGTGTCTTCAGCTGTTGTGACACTGCCCCCACTGCTGCTCATCTTCCTGTCCTAAGGGTTCATTCTCACTGCCCTCCTGAGGGTGCCCTCTGCTGCCAGCTGGCACAAAGCCTTCTCTACCTGCTTTGCCCACCTCACAGTGGTGGTGATTTTCTATGGGACTACCTCCTTCATGTACTTCAAGCCCAAAACCAAGGACCTCTACTTGGATAAGCTTCTTGCATTGTTCTATGGGGTCGTGACCCCATCCCTGAACCCCATCATCTACAGCCTAAGGAATGCAGAGGTGAAAGCTGCTGAGCGGAGATCTCCTCTCCAGGAAGATGGCCCGCTTTCCTGTTGTTCTCTAAGTCCATCAGGCAGGTGTGTATGTGCTGAGTCACTTTAGTCCTGTCCAAATCTTTGGGAACCTATAGACTCTAGCCTTCCAGGCTTCTTTGTCCATGGCATTCTTCAAGCAAGAATACTCGAGTGGGTTGCGAGATCCTCTTCCAGGGGATCTTCCCGACCCAGGTATCGAACCAAGGTCTCTTATGTCTCCTGTATTGGCAGGGGGATTTTTTTTACCACTAGCGCCACCTGGGGAACTAGTTATACTGTGGCCATGATTTCAAAATTGCAGAGGCTTAAAAATAAAAAGGTTCTTTTTCTTTTTTTAAATTTTTTTTCTTTCTTTTTTTTCCTCTCTGCCTAATTTTATTTTATTTTATTATTTTTTTAAATTTTATTTTATTTTTAAACTTTACAATATTGTATTAGTTTTGCCAATTATCGAAATGAATCCTCCACAGGTATACCTGTGTTCCCCATCCTGAACCCTCCTCCCTCCTCCCTCCCCATACCCTCCCTCTGGGTCATCCCAGTGCACTTGCTCACTCTCCAAGTCCATCAGATTTTGGATGGGGGATCAACTTCATCTTTTTCATCCTGTGGGCCTCAAGATGATAAAGCATCTGCCTTATGCACACTGCTGGTCAAATGGCAAAAGAAGAAGAGAAGATGACAAAGCCTGTGAGGATTCTTTCAGCTTCCACTCAGAAATGACCTGGTGCTTCCACTTCTACCTCCTTGGCCAATCATTCAAGGCAAAGGCCAGAGCGGACACCAAGGGTTGGAGATGCACACCTACCCCACTTCTTGAAGGATGGGTAAGACTATGGAATCCTGAAGAGCCTGGTGACAATGCCACTACCCTACCATCAACCCAGGAGCTACAAGAGATTTCTAGAGCTTCCATTCTCTGGCCAGCTGTGCCTCACTGGCTGCTTCCAGGTTAATCACCCCAGGGACCCCTGGTTAGCTGGCTTGTGTGACTCTGGACTGGAGTATCCAGCTAGGTTTCCACCGGCCCTCCAAGAGTTGACTCTGCTCTCAGGTTCTGGGTTCAGGTTGAGCACGAGAGAATCTGGAAGAGATGGAAAGGCAGAGGCAAGGCCGCGCTGAGGTGGTGGAGCCCTCACTTGCTGTCAGTGCAGCCCCTTGGGCTCCTGCCAGGCCACCTGCAGCTGCTGTGAGGCCCGAGCGAAGGGAGCTCCAATCAGAGAGTGCCAGGTCCTCCTGTGGGTCACCAGTGTCACTGAACCCAAGACAATGAGGGCCTGACATGGGTTCCACCGTGTCCTCTTGAGCGCTGGTCTGTCCCCACCTGCCCCATACCCACCGGAGCACAGCTTCAGACGCGACACCAAGCGCAGAGGCCGAGCATGGCACAGGCTTCTCCTGCAGCTCCCACAAATGACAGCTCTGTTCTCCACAACAAAGCCTTAATCACTCACACTGGTCCTGCTACTTTGGCCAGATCCTGGCTGATTCACCACCCAAGAACCTATGGTGCCTCCTTCTTACCACAGAAGGAAGACCACATTCTTCAGCTGAGTCCTTGGGCCCCCAGAAAACAGCCCCCGCTTTGTGAGCCTGATGTTCTACCCACGCTGCACACCACCAACCCCTCTCCACATTGTCAGTACTCCCCACATCTCTGTATGTTGTTCATGCTGTTCCCTGGGGAGATCTGGAACTTTTTTTCAAGCCACCTTAGACACCATCACTTGAACACAGCCTTTCCTAGCTTTTTAAAGGGGCTCTCTGCTTTGTGTCCCACCACACTTTGTTGGCACAGTTTGTTTGCTATGTAAACCCTTCTGACTGATGTTGAGGCTGAAACTCCAATACTTGGGCCACCTGATGCAAAGAACTGACATTTGAAAAGACCCTGATGCTGGGAAAGGTTGAAGGTGGGAGAAGAAGGGGACGACAGAGGATGAGATGGTTGGATGGTATCACCAACTCAATGGGCATGAGTTTGAGTAAACTCCGGGAGTTGGTGATGGACAGGGAGGCCTGGCATGCTGCAGTCCATGGGGTCACAAAGAGTCGGGACACGACTGAGCAACTGAACTGAACTGAAGCCCTTCTGCTTTGTGTCCACAATGTTTCATAACAATGTGGGTGCCTCGAAGGCAGGACTCTTTAGGGGCTTGTCTCTGTAGCTCCACAGAGCTTTCCCAACAGAAGGTTATTGAACTGTCACTCAAATACGCAGATGACACCACCCTATTGGCAGAAATTGAAGAGGAACTAAAGAGCCTCTTGATGAAGGTGAAAGAGGAGAGCGAAAAAGCTGGTTTAAAACTCATTCAAAAAACAAAGATCATGGCATCCAGTCCAATCACTTCATGGCAAACAGATGAGGAAACAATGGAATCAGTGACAGACTATTTTCTTGGGCTCCAAAAATCACTGTATATGCTGACCACAGCCATGAAATTCAAAGACACTTGGCGACTTGGAAGAAAAACTATGACAAACCTAGACAGCATATTACAAAGCAGACACATTACTTTGCCGACAAAGGTCTGTCTAGTCAAAACTGTGGTTTTTCCAGTAGTCATGTATGGATGTGAGAGTTGTGCCATAAAGAAAGCTGAGCACCAAAGAATTGATGCTTTTGAACTGTGGTGTTGGAGAAGACTCTTGAGAGTCCCTTGGACAGCAAGGAGATCAAACCAATCAATCCGAAAGGCAATCAATCCTGAATATTCATTGGAAGGACTGATGCTGAACCTGAAGCTCCAATATTTTAGCCACCTGATGCGAAGAACTGACTCATTGGGAAAGATGCTGATGCTGGGAAAGGTTGGAGGCAGGAGGAGAAGGGGAAGACAGAGGATGAGATGGTTGGATGGCATCACCAATGAATGGACATGAGTTTGAGTGAACTCCAGGAGTTGGTAATGGACAGGGAGGCCTGGCGTGCTGTGATTCATGGGCTCGCAAAGAGTCAGACACGACTGAGCGACTGAACTGAAAGAGGGCCAGAAGAAACTTGAGTGGAAATGGAGTGTGGCTGTTAATGGGGACAGAGTTTCCCTTAAAGGTGAAACTGCCTATCAATTGTTCATTCAGTCACCCCAATGTCTTTAAATGTATTCACCAAGAGTGGCCTATACATTGACTTAATTGTGCATCCATCCATCCATTCATTTATTGATCCTGTAAACGTTCATGGCCCACACTGAGGACTGACCTGTGAGGGTGGATTCCTGGCCCTGAGCCACCTCCCCCAACTTTTGTACACCAGTTAAGATCTCTAAGTAGACTCTGTGTAATTGGGTCTTTGGGACATCATCCCTGAAGTACCCCAAAGTTTCTAAGCTGGGTGAATTTCCCCTTCTGCCTCTAAATTGCCTTGGGGATGGTGCGTTCCCCTGGTGCAGGGAGCTTTGAAAGGTCCCTGCTCCCCAGGAGGCTGTCAGCCAGCATGGGGCTGGGAGCTGATCGGGCGGGCAGTCCCTGGTTGCTGACAATGAACCACTGGGCACCCTGCTCAGCCTTGAGCCCACCAGAATCTCCTAGTTCTACCAAACCTGACACACTGCAGAGAATGCGCTGCATTCTAAGTGCTTGGTCTACTTCTCCCAAATTCTAAGAGCTCCACTTAACTGTATCATATTGCAAACACTTCATTAAACTCTACGACAGCCTAGGTGTGTCTTCTTAGTTTGGAAAGCTCCAGTAACGTGAAACTCCGGGTCCTGTCCACTGAGGTTCCCTGGATAGAGGAGGCTCAGACCTGCTTCTTGGACCTGTTTTCTCCTGATTACAGCCAGTGAAGTTCCTGGTCTCAGAAACATCTTCCAGGAAACAAGGCACATGGATCTGGAAGAGGCTGAAGGTTAGTAAAAAAATGGTGACATGGGGCAGAGGAAAGGGCTGGGATCAGGAGCCCCAGGGAACTCCTGCAGCCCTGGTTTCCCCTCTAACTCACTGTGCAGCACTGGGCAAGCCCCTTCCTTCTTTGAGTTTCATTTCTCCCATACTTGCTGATGGGGTGGTCTTGCTGATCTGCAAGCCCCCTCCCAGTTCAGACAGGTGTCATCCAGGCTAGGAACCGCTTGGATTGAGCAGCCAGCTGCTCACTCCCAATGTGTCTTAGCCTCAGGAAGTGGCAATGGGACAGGAAGAAGTTGGCTGTGGCCAGGCTGGGGGCTTCAGCTTGGCCTTCAGAATCTGGGTGAGGAGGGGAGTGGGAGACCTCCCTGTGGGCTGGTGGGGCTAAGCAACAGGCTGGAAGCCAGTGAGAAAGGTGAGCACCATCCTCCAGGTGCACACACACGGCCGTGATGCATACAGGACAGAGGGCTCAGGTGGGCTGGGAGAGGATAAAGGGAGGCTTCCCAGGGGAAGTGGCACTTGAACTGGTTTTCACATAGCGTTTGGCCAGAAGATACGCTGAAAGACACTGTGGGCTCTGCAAACAAAGCTCCCTGGCCCAGCTCTGGGAAGCAGAGTCCCACAGCCTGCAGCCACATCGCTCCTCCAGGCTCTTCTTGGCACCCAGTCCAGGAGAGAGGGCTGAGCGGCTCAGATTCTCAGTTTCTCAGCACTCAGGCCAGAATGCAGATGAAGCACTGAGCAGGTCTGCTCACCATGTCAGGGGTCTGAGCTTTCTTTGTGCTCATGGTTCATCCCAGGCAGAGATTGCTCCCCAAGCGCAGGGCTGCTGCTTCTCCTGTGATATGCCCAGGGCCCCTGCCTGGTCTCCACGCACCTTCTGTGTCCTGCCTGGTCCTCTGAAGCTCTGGCACAGGTCCAAGGGTCTGCTCTACTGGTTGTGTGTGTGTGTGTGTGTGTGTGCATGTGTGTGTGCATGTGTGTGTGTGAAAGAGAACAAGAGAGTGCCTGCGGCACATACACTCAAGCAAAGGACTGTACATGCACACATGAGCCTGATGTGGTGTGTATACTCACAGGTGAATGTGTGCACCTGGCTGCCAGTCAAGTGTTTGTGCACACAGGCAGGTAGGTGCCTGTGTGGTGGCCTGTGTGGGCGTATGTATCTTCTGACAAGCGTGTCTGCAGCCATTGACTGCAGACAGTTGCCAATGACTTTAGGGGATAAATTCTGTGGTCCGTTGAACTACGCAAAGAAGGAGGCCATTGCCTGACCCAGCCACTGGGGCTGCAGCACAGTGCCCACCACCTCTGTGCCTCCCCAACCCTGGCACGCCTCCTGCTGCCACTGCTACTCCCTCCAGGGTGCCTCTCCAGGAAGCCAGCCTGGAGTTTCTCTGCTGAGACTTGAAGGGAGCTCCCAGCTCACGCTCTGCTGACCCAGCAATGTACATAGAAACAGTCAAAGCGAGGGAAGACCTTCTATCTGAGATCCCAGGGCAAGGCCAGTGCTCTCTTTGCTGCAGAAATGCCCCTCTGCCTCCGAGGCAGCGCGCAAAGCTCGGGACCCCACGTCTGTGCATGTGAGGGCAGAGTCCACAGGGACCCCAGCCTGGGCCTGACTGCGTGCTGGAGGCCCAGGGAGACCCACAGAGAGTCCACATCAGGAAGGATTTTGTGACGCGTCGAGTGGCCTGACAGCAAAAAGAAAAGTGTGTCTAAGGGAGTAACCTTCCCGTCACTAGAGGCATGCCAACAGAAGCAGGATGAGGCTGAGCTAGGAACTGGAGAGGATTATTACCAGGGAATGGTTGAGGCTTCCTGGCCTGGAGGCACATGTGTTCTCATTCCTTCCGCTAATGCCTAGCACCCTGTCTGGGGTGTGATAGGATCTCAATCCCTTCTCGATTCTGAAAGCAATAAACATGGTAGGACTAACAGAAGGAAATTGTCTCCCGCAAGGGTGGCATTGAGAGGACTGGTGCCTAACCCAGACCAGGCTTGAACAGTGTGTCCCACGGGTTCCAAGAGCCCGAAACACGAGGGAAAGTTTAAGTCCTGCTCCTTAGCTGGTGAGAAGATTGGGAGTAGGGGGAGACACTTAGGAGAAAGATGTCCATCTAGGGTGATGAAAGAACAACCAATATTTGGGGTTTAACAGAAGCAAACATCTGCTGTGAGCTCAGTGCAGCTTTCATGCTGTTAGGAGAACAGGATTCTAGACTCATCTTGCCAGGAACCTGCTGTGCAGCCTCAGTTTCCCTACCTGCACAGTGGGAGCTCCAGTGGATTAATCTCTCAGAGCTTATTGCAATTTGATGCCTAGGAGTTCATGAAGCCCAAGGAGCCCTGGCTCAGGTTAAGAGAAAATAAGAGGCAGGCTGAAAGGCCCATCAAACTTTCACTCAAAAACACATCAGTAGTCAGTTCAGTTGCTCAGACGTGTCCAAATCTTTGTGACCCCATGAACTGCAGCATGCTAGGCTTCCCTGTCCATCATCAATCCCAGTGCTTGCTCAAACTCGTGTCTCTTGAGTCAGTGGTGCCATCCAACCATCTCATCCTCTGTCTTCCCTGTCTCCTCCCGCCTTCAATCTTTCCCAGAATCAGGGTCTTTGCTAATTAGTCAGCTCTTTCCATCAGATGGTCAAAGTATTGGTGCTTCAGTTTCAGCATCAGTCCTTCCAATGAATATGGTGAAGATCAATTCTGAAGGTCAATCCGCAGTAGCTGATGAAGCAGGACCTATGGGCTCACAGGTGGACGAGCCCCTAATAGGCTCAGAGGCCAGGAGCCCCTCCAATACAAAGCATGTGTGCTTCATGCATGGAGACCAGAGCTGACTGCAAAGGCATGTCAGAGTTTTGCAGGCTTGGAGATAAATGAGACAGGCGTCTCCATCCGTGGGAACAGTATGATACAACTCGACTTCCTGAAAGCCAGGAGGACCGTCAGAGACCATCTAGCCCAGTGATTCTCAAAGTGTGGTCCCCTGACCAACAGAACAGCATCACTCAGACTGAATAAGATAGAAACTGTGCTTTCACAAACTTTCCAGGTGATTCCCATGTAATCCTTACAGGTGCTTCTAAGATTTGAGGACCTTCCATCCAGCCCATTGTTCCCAAAACTCTGCTGCTAGAATACTTATTTGCAGGAGGTTAACGGGTGCTCTGTAAAAGGAGGATCTATGGTCAAATAAGTTTGGGAACTACCTACTCTCTGCATCACTTTCAGAAAGTCACCAATCACAGTGGTGTGTTAATGACTCTGAGAAGTTCCACAGTAATTTCTTTGCTTTTGATTAATCCAACGTTGTTTCAAATTGCTTTTACAGATTGCCCACATTTCCATTAACACTCTCTTAGAGAAATTCTGACCCACCTCATTCCTCATTTTTCACGTGGATCTATTGAAGATTGGAAGAAGTATGGGGACTGCCCAGAGTTTCAGAGAGAAAGTGTGTCAGGGATCGAAAAGCCCTAGCAATACGCTTCACCCCTAAACCCTGCACCCTCTTACCCTGCCTCCTAGCCGTGCGTCCCTCCAGAGCTCTGTGATATGGAGCCAGTCAACAGCACAGAGGTGTCTGAGTTCTTCCTGAAAGGATTTTCAGGTTACCCTGCCCTGGAGCACCTGCTCTTCCCTCTGTGCTCAGCCATGTACCTGGTGACCCTGCTGGGGAACACAGGCATCGTGGCGGTCAGCGTGCTGGATGCCCACCTGCACACACCCATGTACTTCTTCCTGGGCAACCTCTCCATCCTGGACATCTGCTACACGTCCACTTTTGTCCCCCTGATGCTTGTCCACCTCCTGTCAGCCCAGAAGACCATCTCCTTTCTTGGCTGCGCACTCCAGATGTGTCTGGGTCTGTCTACAGGCTCCACAGAGTGTCTGCTGCTCACCATCATGGCCTATGATCGCTACCTGGCCATCTGCCAGCCTCTTAGGTACCCCGTGCTGATGAGCCACCGGCTCTGCTGGTTGCTGGCGGGAGCCGCCTGGGTCTTCTGTCTCTTCATGTCAGTGACTGAGACAGTCATCGCCATGAGGCTGCCCTTCTGCGGCCACCGTGTGGTCAGTCACTTCGCCTGCGAGATCCTGGCAGTCCTGAAGCTGGCCTGTGGTGACACGTCCATCAGTGAGGTCTTCCTGCTGGTGGGTGCCATCTTGCTGCTGCCCGTGCCCCTGGCCTTCATCTGCCTGTCCTACACGCTTATCCTGGCCACCACCCTGAGGGTACCCTCAGCCGCCGGGCGCCTCAAAGCCTTCTCTACTTGCTCAGCACACCTGGCCGTGGTGATGCTTTACTACGGCACCGTTATCTTCATGTACATGAAACCCAAGAGCAAGGAGGCCCGTATCTCTGACGAGGTCTTCACGGTCCTCTATGCTGTGGTCACACCCATGCTGAACCCCGTCATCTACAGCCTGAGGAACAAGGAGGTGAAGGAGGCCGCCAGGAAGGTGTGGGGCAGGATACAGACCTCCAGGTGAGGGAGACCAGGGCTCCTGCAGGTTAACAGCTCAGGTCTGCCTTCGCCTACAGAGAGGATGGGTAGGGCACAGGGTTGGGGGTCTGGAATCTTCAACCCAGAAAGGCAGCACCACCTCCCACTGATCCTGCCACAGATCCGAGCTCACAATTCCACCTTTGTTCCTTCCCCAGGCAGAGCCCTGAGCCAGCTCTCAGCATCAGTCTCCACTACTTCACCCCAGCCTCCCGGCTGGACTCAAGATTTCAGTCTTGTTCCAGCCAATCTATCCTCCAAGGGTCATCCAAAGGGATATTTCGGAAAAGTCTATTTGATCATGTCTCTTTCTTGGCTAAAACCACTGAATGGCTCCCAGAGCTCTCAGGATGAAGTGAAAGGGCTTCGCGGGGGCATTCCAGACCCCTGTAGCCTGGCCCTGCTGGACATGACCAATCCCCTTCCCCACCCTGTGCCCCACAGACTCCCTCCTGTCAGCCACACACACCAACCCGGCAGGAGCCTTGTGCGCCCAGCAATACCCGACTCTGTGCCCTTCTTGGTTCTTCCCACAAGGCAGCCCCCAGCCAGCACACAGCTCCCTGTGTAAAAGGACTATCTGATCCTCGAGGACTGTCCTTTTATTTTTAAAATGTAATTCCCTACGCTACACATGAGGTCCTTGTTGTTTTCCTATTTTACATAGAGTACTGTAAATCTGTTAATCCCCAACTCCTGATTTACCCCTCCCCCACCTCAAGGCCCATCTTGAATGACACCTCTTCCAGGAAGCCTCCCCACACTGCACCTCTCATTGTGCTCCTCCTGCTTTATTTCAGTGTTGCTCTAAGAGCCAGTAATACCGGATTTCACTCTGTCCCAAGGTCTGGCCCTGCCCAACCCCAAGCCCACACCGGTTTCTCAAATGAACAGAAAATATATCAATGTAGGGCAGAGCCTGGGGTCCTCCCCAAATCTGAGCAGAGCTGAGATGAAGTTCACAGATGACAGGCACAGTCTAGCGCCTGGGGAGCTCACAGCAGAGGCAGTGCCAAGGCCCAGCCTCCACGATTTCCAGCCCAGCCCAGGCCCTGGGACGCTGGTCACCGGAGCAGCGGAGGGTCTGGCTTCCTCTGTCGCTTTAGCAGCAGCCGCTCCACTGCCTCCCTGCCGAGCATCCAGGCTTCATGTGGCCTTGGGGAGACTCCGCTTCACCCGTCTTCAACCCATCTACTAAGACCCTGCCATTTCCACCTCTTCCTGGAGCTCGGCCTCTTCCCGGGTTTGAACACACAGAGGAAACAGACTCAGGCTTGACAGCATCTCCATTCCCTGCCCCCTCTGGCCTCAGTGGTACCATCTTGTGTGATGGGAGAGCTCAGCCGCCAAGCAGCAGGCCAGCTCTCCTGCGCCCTGTAGGTAAGCACAGTGCTTGTCTGAGCCCTCAGGTACCCTCCAGTCCATCTTCCTGCTTCCTCTGCTGGTCAGAACAGAGGCACAGTGGAGAGCAGCGCAGCCCCCAGCCCACAACTGACCAAGCCCGGGCGAAGCTTCTGCAGAGATGTTCTGCTAGGCCTTTGATGCCGTGACAGGAGTTTGGACTTTATGCTGTGGGGACGGGAGTTTACAATCACACTTCCTTTTAGCAGGGTCACTGATTAGACACCATACTTCACCCATGAAATTGCAAACAATTTTTCTAACATATATCGCTAACTATAGTGCGGTGAAGCAGGTAATATCATACACAGCTGGGGAGGGTGTGAATAAATTTATATGAACTTCCTGCCAATTAAGTTGTGCATATGAATCAAGAGACTTGAAAACTTCACACCCTTTGACCGAACACCTCTACTTTTAGGAACTAGTCGGAGAAAATTGTTACAGGTACAAAGATTTGTCTATTTATCTATTTGTCATTAATCAGAGAGGTATTTTTGGTAATACAAAATTCTAAGACTCATAATGTCCAACTGGGTCAGAATGTGTAAACAAATTCAGGTAGAGCAAAATGATGGATTGTGACACAGCCATTGTAAATCTTATTTTTTGAAGAATAATTGATGAAGGGAAATGCTCACACTGTAATTAACATAAAAAAGGTTGAACAAGTAACTTTGTACTCAATATAATCTCAATTTTTTAATGATATTTTCTTAAGGATATATAAATAAGTATGGCAACTCCAGTATATCGGTGTAGGAAAACCCATGGACAGAGTAGCCTGTTGGGCTACAGTCCACAGGGTCACAAAACTCACAAAAAGAGTCAGACACAACTTAGCGGCTGAACTATAACAACAATCTTTCATGAGCACAGGTTCCCACAGCACTCCTTCCAGGAGACACCCCACTTCATAGCCCCTAAGATTCAGGTCCAAGCGGCAGGGCTGCAGTGAGACCCAGTCTTCAGATTCCTGTCCAGTGTCTCTCCTGTGCCCACCTCACCCAGCCAGGCCCTCCTGGGGCAGCACAGGGAACCTGGAGTCTCTGAAGCCACATTGTGCCAAGTCTGCAAACCTGTGTCATCAGAGTCTGAACTTTAAATTGGAAAGGGACTACGAGTCCCGGAAGGCAGGGAGCAGGAGAGAGGCCTACATGGCAGGGGACAAGGAGGCTGAGCCTCGGGAGCTTGGGGCCTCGATCCTGGCCCACCCCAGCACAGTGTGTCTGCTGGTAATGAACTCAGCACTCCCTCCCCCTGCTCTCCCAAGCCTCAGATCACCTCACCTGGCAGCTTCTCCAGCCACCTGCCTGCCCTAATGTCACTGGACAACAGGTAGGAGGCAAGGAAAATCCATCTAGCATGTTGACTATTCTCCTGAAATCTTTTTAATCATACAGAAACCAGAATACCTGCTTGGAGAAGGGAACAAAGTGATACTACAATACCACTACCACTTGCTGAATACTTACCCTGTGCAAACGTCCGTGCAAACGCCTTTCACTGAATCCTCAAATTCCCCCACAAGGAAATACTATTCTTATCCCTACAGGTAAGGAGGCTGAGACTGAGAAAGCCATTAGCAAGTGGCAGGTCTCAGACTTGGGCTTGGCGGTCTGACTCCAAAGCCCACACTCACCGGCTCTGCCGTCACAGTGTGGAGTGATGCGGGAATCCAGATGAGGGAACTTCTGGGTCATTCTAACAGCAGCTTCTCCTTGTGCTCCTCAACTTCCTTTTAAATCATGTCTGAAGCTTAAAATAAGAATGAAATGGTTCAAACTAGATTTACCAGCCAATGAAACTGACATGATATTTATCTGGGTTGGAAGTTGCTAGAAAGATGAAGGAATATTTCAGGGATGGTACAGAGTGTTAAAAACCACATATTGAATAATTCCATTTCACACAAGGAGAAACTCAACGAAGGTCATAGAGCAGAAGGGGAACAAGGGCAAGAATCAAACCTGGACCCCTCACTCCCAGTCTAGGGCTCCTTCCAGGGCATCACCTTGCCTCTCAGAAGGGCTACAAGTGGGGAGAGAGTTAGACAGTGATTGTCTGTGAACCTGACTTTCCAGGACATGATGGAATGAGAGACCTGTCAGACAGATACTAGAGTGGTTTCCTGAGTCTACTGCAGAACACCATTGCACCAAAATGCTCTGCAGCATGTCTGGTCCTCCTCTGGGCATTTGTAGGATTACACAGGGCAGCAGGCTGTGGACAGATGGGACACATGTTGCTTCTGGGTTGGACCAGTGACCTGCTGGTGTGAGATTCTCCTGTGTTCTTCCCCAGCTGTGAGAACTGGTGACGTCCCAGAGGGTGGAGCCAGGGCCTCTAAGGATGACAACATGGAACCGAGCCCCCTGAAAACCTGCAATGGATATGAAGGGTGAAAACTAAACCTCTGTGCTGCTAAATCACTAAAATCCTGAGGTTGTGTGTTACTGCAGCAAGACTCTGCTCAACTTTTTTTTCCCACTGTAAGATCTTTTTGATTTTAAACTTTAAGCTTTTTATTTTGTATTGGGGGTATAGCCGATGAACAATATTGAGGTAGTTTCAGGTGAACAGGGAAGGGACTCAGTCATTCAGATACAAGGACCCATTCTCCCCCTCACCCTCCCCACCATCCAGGCTGGCACGTAACATTGGGTACAATTCCATGTGTTTTACAATACGTCCTTGTTAGTTATCCATTCTGAATATAGCCAAAACTCAGCTCATCTTGATGGACCGAGAGAGCTACAGTTGCTGTCTGTGGTGCCAGCCTGAGCCCATGTTGCAGTCCAAGCTGGCAGTAACCTGGCAGCATGGTGTTTTCTACACAGAGTCTTATTTCTTTGGCGTGACAAGCCTACAGCTTCATGGGCTATTCCTGATTTCCATGAATGTGTTCTGATCAGATGGTTCAATTGCAAGGAAACCCACCTGTCTCCTCATTTAGCTCTTGAGAGGGAGCAGTTGTTCTTGCATGGAGGAGATGGCACCCCCAAAGCTCTCGTCCTTGTGATCACATCCTGTGTGTGCACATGGGGGAAGGAGAAGGAGGGTCATCTCAAAGTAGGAAATCGGGGATCAGGATTTTAGCGGAAGGAAAGCTCAGGATCTGAAATGGCAGCTCCTGTGTGGGGTGCTGGGGAGGTTGGGGGTAAATTGGACACAGCCCTGTGATTTCCGTGGCTCACAGTCTATTGTGTGAGAGAGAATGACATGCACAACAAACCGTGCTAATGACTGTGTGAGCATCATGGTGTCAGGATGGTCAGTGCTGTGGAGACATCTGAGAGGGCAGCCCCAGGGAGGAGGTGGGTGTGAGCTGAGCCTTGGAGGATGAGTACAGAGAGAAAGGTGCTCCAGCCTGAGGAAAGCAGCGGGAAAAGGAGGGGACAGGAGCCAGTAGGGTTTGTCCACCAATGGGGAGTGTGGTCTGCTGAAGTGGGGAGGCATGCCCGAAGGTGCAGGAGGTGAGGCGGGGTTGAGGGGAGGCCAGAGCCTGATGACAAAGCCCTCCGATGTCCATGCCATTCCCACTTAGTCTCTCTGATGGAGACAAGTTTGGGGAGAGAAATGCAGAGTTAGGTGGTTTCCTACCATTTACTTGCCTGGAAACAGCCCCACTCCTGTGTCCAGTGTCGGAATGGGAGGTTATCAGGACTCTTGGACATAGACAAAGGTCTTATACTTGAATCTGAAATGAAGCTGTGGACTTAATCCAGCCACATGAAGTCATAACCTGGGAAAGACCTGCCCTTTTAACTTCTGCTTTCCAGACATCAAGTTTTACTCTGTCTTTACATTCCAGACTCAAAGAGAATCTAGATGTTTCAAAAGCCAAGTGAAAGGAGGGAATAGGATCAAGGTCACCAAGAGAAAGGGGATGCCTGCAAACACTGCGAGGGAAGAAGGCACGTAAGCCTCTGCTGTGTCGCCAGCACTCAGTGCATAGTAGGTGCTCCATAATAATATCCTGGATGTGCGAATTAGTAAGCCATCACACTCAGGCAGTTATTCACCTGTTTGCCAAACTTCAGCAAGAGAATCCCTACCTTCAAATGTTTGCATGGGTAAGATTTACGGTCAATGACTGATCCAGATTAATCACCTACCCCATGTGATCCAGAAACTTCCTTAACAATATCACCCTGATTTAGGCTGGAGGAAGGAAAACCAGCACAAGCTCTGGGGAGAGAGGGAGTCCTGACAGATGCTGGAGGTCTTGTCTGGGAGAAGGAGAGCACAGATCCAGCAGGTGCCATGGTTGAAGGCTCACTCTCTGACCTGAAGCCTTGCCGCTAGGTGATTTACTGGTACTTTTAAATTGAGTCTCATCTCGATACACAGAATCCCCACTTTTCAAAAGGAAATTGGGGCTCACAGGCCAAGTGACTTGGTCAATATTGGAGAGGTATACATAGTTATGAAGCTGTCATGCAGTGCTGGGTTTTTGAGCTGACTATCTGTTGACTGACTGGCCTTGGAAGCATTCACAGTATGAGGTGCCTGGACGAAGTAGACAGAGGCTGCTCTCAGGTGTGACAGAGGAGACAGGTGTGCAGCACAAGAACAGGGAGGGTGGCCAAGGGCTGTGGGAGGAAGAAGGGAGCAGGCAACTGTGCAGGGGGCAGGTGGGAGAGGAGGAGAGAGGAGCTGGGCTCTGAAGAGGACAAGAAGCATCCCCCTAGTGGGGAGGAGAGGGAGGACAAGCCTTCAAAAGGGAACTTCTTGGGCAAAGTTATGGCTCTGGGGACAGACATGGTTTATTTAGGAAGAGTTAAGCTCACCGGCTGATTTGAACGATAGATGCAATTCTACAGGAAGAATGAGAGGGAGGGAACCATTGCTGAAGGACAGAGAGGACTCTAATGTTGTCATAGGACATTGGCCTCACGTCCATCAAGGAGTGAAGAGATGGAGGGAGGGAAGTTCACTATCAGCTCCTATTTATCCCTAAGAGCAGGGGGTCACCTGGGCCACAAGACAGCTTTCCATCTGACACTTGACACTTGGCTCCCTCCAGACACTGGCATTTCCCAAGGGGCTGAGCCCACCTCAGAAGAGACATGGAGGCTCCTGGGCAAAGACTGTGGCAGCTTCCCACCCTCCCTTTATAGAGTGGGTCAGTGACCCAGGACACCTCTGCCAGATTAGAACCTACCTTTCCCTCCTGTGTAATATTATTGTCAATATCATTTATTCTAAAAAGCTATATGGAGGCCAAGAAGATACTCAACTGGCTTTTATGACCAGAGTTAAATGTTGTGATCGGTGGCTCTATTGGGATAAGTATGTTCTTGTATATTCTTTTAAAAATCAATTCATGGTCTGCGATCTTAAGGAGAGACACCTGCATAAGGCTGTACATCTTTTGCAGTAGAAATGTTCAACCTTTATGCCCAAAGGAATGAGGTGACCATCACTCATCACCCACGTGCCTTCCCAAGCTCATCCCACTTAATTTGAGAAAGAGGAGCAGCACTTGTTACAAATGCAGCATCTCTTGTCCACATAGTTTTCTTACTGATATAGCCCAGCACCTAAACACCCTGCACAGGGTAGGCACTCAACAAATTCTCAGTAACTGAATGAATCTGAAATCCTGTGGGCATCATTCAACCACATGAAGTCATAACCTAGAAAACGTGCTTCCTCTTAATAACCAAGAGCACTGCAGATTTAAAAGGAGCTCAAGAAACAAAAATGTATTCTCTTGTCTCCCCTAGGTCAGCCTGGGGAGAAGAGAGAAGAGCTTAGGAGATAAGAATGGACCACCATCTCCTGTAAGTTACACCAGAACTACAGAACTGAGGGGGCTGGCTTGCAGACCTGAAGTCCACTCTCTCATTGTACCGATGGTGAAACTGAGTTCCAGAGGCAGGGCTGACCCGCCCCAGGTCACACATCCACGTTACTTGGCTCCCAGGCCCACTGGTGATTAATCCAACACCTTCATGGTGCAGATAGGAAAAGAGCGAAATGAGATGGATGGAGACTGAGATGAGTGGGGCAAACCAGACGGTCATGACAGAGTTTGTCCTGCTGGGGCTACACGACCACCACAACCTAGAGATGGTCCTGTTTGTGCTCTGCCTGGGCATCTACTCTGTGAACGTGCTGGGGAATGCCCTCCTCATCGGGCTGAACATGCTGGACTCCCGCCTGCACATCCCCATGTACTTCTTCCTCAGCAACCTCGCCCTCATGGACATCTCTGGCACATCCTCCTTCGTGCCTCTCATGCTGGTCAACTTCCTGGAAACCCAGAGCACCATCTCCTTCTCTGGCTGTACCCTGCAGATGTACCTGACCCAGGCACTAGGCTCCACGGAGTGCGTGCTCCTGGCCATGATGGCGTGTGACCGGTCCGTGGCCATCTGCCAGCCGCTTTGCTACTCAGAGCTCATGAGCTGGCACACGAGCATGTGGATGGTGGTGCTGAGCTGGGGGGCAGGCTTTGCCAACTCCCTTCTCCATTCCAATCTCACCTGGAGCCTCCCCTTCTGTGGCCACAATATCATCAACCACTTCTGTGAGATCTTGGCAGTGCTGAAACTCGCCTGTGGGGACATCTCTCTCAATGCACTGATATTAACGGTGTCTTCAGCTATTGTGACACTGCCCCCACTGCTGCTCATCATCCTGTCGTACGTGTTCATCCTCACTGCCATCCTGAGGGTGCCCTCTGCTGCCGGCCGGCACAAAGCCTTCTCTACCTGCTCTGCCCACCTCACAGTGGTGGTGATTTCTATGGGACTATCTCCTTCATGTACTTCAAGCCCAAGGCCAAGGACCTCTACTTGGATAAGTTTCTTGCATTGTTCTACGGGGTCGTGACCCCATCGCTGAACCCCATCATCTACAGCCTAAGGAATGCAGAGATGAAAGCTGCTGCCATAGCTCTGCTGAGAGGAGACCTCCTCTCCAGGAAGATGGCCCGCTCTCCTGTTGTTCTCAAGTCCATCAGGCAGGTGTGTGTGTGCTGAGTCACTTTAGTCCTGTCCAAATCTTTGGGAACCTATGGACTCTAGTCTTCCAGGCTTCTTTAAAGGTCCATGGTATTCTCCAGGCAAGAATACTCGAGTGGGTTGCCAGGTCCTCTTCCAGGGGATCTTCCCAACCCAGGTATCGAACCAAGGTCTCTTATGTCTCCTGTATTGGCAGGGGGATTCTTTACCACTAGCACCACCTGGGGAACTAGTTATACTGTGGCGTGACTTCAAAATTGCAGAGGCTTAAAAACACAAGGTTCTTTTTTTTTATTTCTTTTCTTTTTCTCTCTGCTTAATTTTATTTTATTTTTTTAAATTTTATCTTATGTTTAAACTTTACAATATTGTATTAGTTTTGCCAATTATCGAAATGAATCCACCACAGGTATACCTGTTTTCCCCATCCTGAACCCTCCTCCCTCCTCCCTCCCCCATACTCTCCCTCTGGGTCATCCCAGTGCACTTGCTCACTCTCCAAGTCCATCAGATTTTGGACGGGGATCAACTTCATCTTTTCATCCTGTGGGCCTCAAGATGATAAAGCATCTGCCTTATGCACACTACTGGTCAAATGATAAAAGAAGAGAGAAGATGACAAAGCCTGTGTGGTTTCTTTCAGCTTCCACTCAGAAATTACCTGTTACTTCTACTTCTACCTCCTTGGCCAATCATTCAGGGCACAGGCCAGAGCGGACACCAAGGCCTGGGGATGCCCACCTACCCATTTCTGGAGGGACGGGTAAGACTAAGGAATCCTGAAGAGCCTGGTGACAATGCCACTACCCTACCGTCAACCCAGGAGCTACTAGAGAGTTCTAGAGCTTCCATTCTTCTGGCCAGCTGTGCCTCACTGGCTGCTTCCAGGTTAATCACCCAGGGAGCCCTGGTTAGCTGGCTTGTGTGACTCTGGACTGGAGTATCCAGCTAGGTTTCCACCGGCCCTCCAAGAGCTTACTCTGCTCTCAGGTTCTGGGTTCAGGTTGAGCACGAGAGAATCTGGAAGAAATGGAAAGGCAGAGGCAAGGCCGCGCTGAGGTGGTGGAGCCCTCACTTGCTGTCAGTGTAGCCCCTCGGGCTCCTGCCAGGCCACCTACAGCTGCTCTGAGGCCCGAGCGAAGGGAGCTCCAATCAGAGAGTGCCAGGTCTTCCTGTGGGTCACCAGTGTCACTGAATCCAAGACAATGAGGGCCTGACATGGGTCCCACGTGTCCTCTTGAGCGCTGGTCTGTCCCCACCTGCCCCATACCCACCGGAGCACAGCTTCAGACGCAACACCAAGCGCAGAGGCGAGCATGGCACAGGCTTCTCCTACAGCTCCCACAAATGACAGCTCTGTTCTCCACAACAAAGCCTTACATCACACACTGGTCCTGCTACTTTGGCCAGATGCTGGCTGATTCACCACCCAAGAACCTATGGTGCCTCCCTCTTACCACAGAAGGAAGACCACATTCTTCAGCTGAGTCCTTGGGCCCCCAGAAAAACAGCCCCCGCTTTGTGAGCCTGATGTTCTATCCACGCTGCACACCACCAACCCCTCTCCACATTGTCAGTACTCCCCACATCTCTGTATGTTGTTCATGCTGTTCTCTGGGAAGATCTGGGGCTTTTTTTCAAGCCACCTTAGACACCATCACTTGAACACAGCCTTTCCTAGCTTTTTAAAGGGGCTCTCTCCTTGTGTCCCACCACACTTTGTTGGCACATTTTGTTTGCTATGTAAACCCTTCTGACTGATGTTGAGGCTGAAAACTCCAATACTTTGGCCACCTGATGCAAAGAACTGACATTTGAAAAGACCCTGATGCTGGGAAAGATGAAGGTGGGAGGAGAAGGGGACAACAGAGGATGAAATGGTTGGATGGCATCACCAACTCAATGGGCATGAGTTTGAGTAAACTCCGGGAGTTGGTGATGGACAGGGAGGCCTGGCATGCTGCAGTCCATGGGGTCACAAGAGTGGGACACGACTGAGCGACTGAAACTGAACTGAAGCCCTTCTGCTTTGTGTCCACAATGTTTCATAACAATGTGGGTGCCTCGAAGGCAGGACTCTTTAGGGGCTTGTCTCTGTAGCTCCACAGAACTTTTCCCAACAGAAGGTTATTGAACTGTCACTCAAATACACAGATGACACCACCCTATTGGCAGAAATTGAAGAGGAACTAAAGAGCCTCTTGATGAAGGTGAAAGAGGAAGAGCAAAAAGCTGGTTTAAAACTCAACATTCAAAAAACAAAGATCATGGCATCCAGTCCAATCACTTCATGGCAAACAGATGAGGAAACAATGGAATCAGTGACAGACTATTTTCCTGGGCTCCAAAAATCACTGTATATGCTGACCACAGCCATGAAATTCAAAGACACTTGGCGACTTGGAACAAAAACTATGACAAACCTAGACAGCATATTCAAAGCAGACACATTACTTTGCCGACAAAGGTTTGTCTAGCCAAGCTGTGGTTTTTCCAGTAGTCGTGTATGGATGTGAGAGTTGTGCCATAAAGAAAGCTGAGCACCAAAGAATTGATGCTTTTGAACTGTGGTGTTGGAGAAGACTCTTGAGAGTCCCTTGGACAGCAAGGAGATCAAACCAATCAATCCTAAAGGCAATCAATCCTGAATATTCATTGGAAGAACTGATGCTGAACCTGAAGCTCCAATATTTTAGCCACCTGATGCGAAGAACTGACTCATTGGGAAAGATGCTGATGCTGGGAAAGGTTGGAGCAGGAGGAGAAGGGGAAGACAGAGGATGAGATGGTTGGATGGCATCACCAATGAATGGACATGAGTTTGAGTGAACTCCAGGAGTTGGTAATGGACAGGGAGGCCTGGCATGCTGTGATTCATGGGCTCGCAAAGAGTCAGACACGACTGAGCGACTGAACTGAACTGAGGGCCAGAAGAAACTTGAGTGGAAATGGAGTGTGGCTGTTAATGGGGACAGAGTTTCCCTTAAAGGTGAAACTGCCTATCAATTGTTCATTCAGTCACCCCAATGTCTTTAAATGTATTCACCAAGAGTGGCCTATACATTGACTTAATTGTGCATCCATCCATCCATTCATTTATTGATCCTGTACACGTTCATGGCCCACACTGAGGACTGACCTGTGAGGGTGGATTCCTGGCCCTGAGCCACCTCCCCCAACTTTTGTACACCAATTAAGATCTCTAAGTAGACTCTGTGTAATTGGGTCTTTGGGACATCATCCCTGAAGTACCCCAAAGTTTCTAAGCTGGGTGAATTTCCCCTTCTGCCTCTAAATTGCCTTGGGGATGGTGCGGTTGCCTGGTGCAGGGAGTTTTGAAAGGTCCCTGCTCCCCAGGAGGCTGTCAGCCAGCATGGGCTGGGAGCTGATTGGGCGGGCAGTCCCTGGTGCTGACAGTGAACCACGGGGCACCCTGCTCAGCCTTGAGCCCACCAGAATCTCCTAGTTCTACCAAACCCTGACACATTGCAGAGAATGCGCTGCATTCTAAGTGCTTGGTCTACTTCTCCCAAATTCTAAGAGCTCACTTCACTGTATCACATTGCAAACACTTCACTAAACTCTACGACAGCCTAGGTGTGTCTTCTTAGTTTGGAAAGCTCCGTAATGTGAAACTCTGGGTCCTGACCACTGAGGTTCCCTGGATAGAGGAGGCTCAGACCTGCTTCTTGGACCTGTTTTCTCCTGATTACAGCCAGTGAA
>NC_037335.1:56883935-57076435 GCF_002263795.3 Bos taurus | reverse complement strand
TGCAGATGATGATAACCTGTGACCAGATAAATCAAATGACTTGTACAACTTCATGGAGATGGTTCATGCCATAATTGAGGCTGAAACGAAGCCTGAATTTTAAAGGCACATGCTACTAGGTATATAAACACTATATAGAGTGTTTATTTTCTACTTGTGTGCACTATGATTAAATGCTTTCTCTAGACTATTTTTGGAGAAGGCAGGGCACCCTACTCCAGTACTCTTGCCTGGAAAATCCCATGGATGGAGGAGGCTGGTGGGCTGCAGTCCATGGGGTCGCTAAGAGTCGGACACGACTGAGCGACTTCACTTTCACTTTCATGCACTGGAGAAGGAAATGGCAACCCACTCCAGTGTTCTTACCTTGGAGAATCCCAGGGACGGGGGAGCCTGGTGGGCTGCCGTCTATGGGGTTGCACAGAGTCGGACACAACTGAAGCAACTTAGCAGCAGACTACTTTAACTCTTTTGACCCTATGACATGAGTAATTATTAGCCTATTTTACAGATTAGAAAGTTGAAGGTTAAAGAGGTTTATGTAATTTGGCCAAGTTACAGTTTAGAAAGAGGCAAGACTGATTCATTTTAGTTTTAAATGGGATTACTGTCAATATGTGATTCTTTTGGCCAGTGACACTCCTGTTTACTAATAACTGTCATGCTCATCTTTATATTGGGAATTCACATTAAGAACTAGTAAAATGGTAATACAATTTTTCATCAAGGGGCGATGGTAAATTTCTCTGAAACTATTTTAGAGTTTTATAGCAAATAATTATGGGATCTCTAAAGCCTGTTTTACAACAGTTCAGTTCAGTCACTCAGTTGTGTCTGACTCTTTGCAACTCCATGAACCGCAGCACGCCAGGCCTCCCTATCCATCACCATCTCCTGGAGTCTACCCAAACCCATGTCCATCGAGTCAGTGATGCCATCCAACAATCTCATCCTCTGTCGTCCCCTTCTCCTTCTGCCCTCAATCTTTCCCAGCATCAGGGTCTTTTCCAATGAGTCAGCTCTTCACATCAGGTGGCCAAAGTATTGGAGTTTCAGCTTCAACATCAGTCCTTCCAATGAACACCTAGGACTGATCTCCTTTAGGATGGACTGGTTGGATCTCCTTGCAGTCCAAGGGACTCTCAAGAGTCTTCTCTAACACCACAGTTCAAAAGCATCAATTCTTCGGCTCTCAGCTTTCTTTATAGTCCAACTATCACATCCATACATGACCACTGGAAAAACCATAGCTTTAACTAGATGGACCTTTGTTGGCAAAGTAATGTCTCTGCTTTTTAATATGCTGTCTAGGTTGGTCATAACTTTCCTTCCAAGGAGTAAGTATCTTTTAATTTCATGGCTGCAATCACCATCTGCAGTGATTCTGGAGCCCAGAAAAATAAAGTCAGCCATTGTTTCCACTGTTTCCCCATCTATTTGCCATGAAGTGATGGGACCGGATGCCATGATCTTAGTTTTCTGAATGTTGAGCTTTAAGCCAACTTTTTGACTCTCCTCTTTCACTTTCATCAAGAGGCTCTTTAGTTCTTCTTCACTTTCTGCCATAAGGGTAGTGTTATCTGCATATGTGAGGTTATTGATATTTCTCCCGGCAATCTTGATTCCAGCTTGTGCTTCCTCCAGCCCAGCCTTTCTCATGATGTACTCTGCATATAAGTTAAATAAGCAGGGTGACAATATACAGCCTTGACGTACTCCTTTTCCTATTTGGAACCAGTCTATTGTTCCATGTCCAGTTCTAACTGTTGCTTCCTGAACTGCATACAGGTGTCTCGAGAGGCAGGTCAGGTGGTCTGGTATTCCCATCTCTTTCAGAACTTTCCACAGTTTATTGTGATCCACACAGTCAAAGGCTTTGGCATAGTCAATAAAGCAGTATTACAACAAATATGACATATTTGTTCCTCATCCCAATTCTGAAAATAAAGATTAGAGTAACTTTTGTACTTGTTTCCTATAGTTGGGAAGTAGAGGTGATGGGCTTGTGTAGCTGTAAGGTCTACTTCATTGTGTATAGGTAAATGGAACAAATCCTTGTTAGCAAAAAATTTACTGTGCTCGATTTTTAATAGAGATAGAAGGTAAATAATCTATGTGAGCAATGGTCTTACATCAATGTCTATATTAGTAAATAGATATGAAGTATAATTCTACTATGGATACAAGGCTCCTTATTACCAGGTTTGCAATTCAATTACCTAGGGAGCCTCAAGTACCATTGATTATTCATTGGATTCTGAGACAGACTTGCTACACAACTACTCATTAATCCCTTCAGTGCTCCCGGGCATCCAGAGAATTTCAGTGCAGCAACAGTTCCCTGGCTCAAGAGTTTAGCCAAAGACAGGATCCAGGGGTTGGGAAGCTTTTCCCCAGAAATAACAGCACGTCATTTTGGATTCAGATGTACATTCCCGCTGTCTTATCCTTGACCCTTTCTGATGCACTTTTCATGCAGAAAAGTTTCCCTGCAGGTATTTTCTCTTGTTACACCATAGCCATGTTTCTAACACTGAAAAGAGTTAGCTGTATGTCTGAAACCCAAGATCAGAGCACAAGTTTGTAACAGATGTTTTGGCAAATGTTGACACTATAGCTTAGACAGTGAAATCTGTGCTGACTCCAAATTGACCTCCTCAACCTCTGCAGGACCAATTGAGAGAAATCCTGAGTGTCATAAAGAATACTATTGCCTGGTCTCCATCCAAGACCTGTTTAATAAGAACCCTGAGGGATGAGGGCTCAGGCTGGATATTTTAAAATGCTCCTCAATTAATTCTAATGTGTATCTAAGTATGAGGGCCACAGTCCTGGAACACAGCAGATACCCATAAATAATCCTAGATTCCTCATTCTTATAGAACCCCCACGTCTTGGTCAAGTAAAAATCTACTTTCTAAATCAATCTTTTTTTCATCTTCTCTACTATTGTCTTAGAATTTTTCTTCTAGGACCTTCTAGAAGTTTTCCTTTTCTCTGAGCTTCTCATTTTCCATTACGGTGTGTTATTACTGCTAGCATAGAGTGATCTTTCTAGAACACAAATCAAATCATGCTACCCACCCCCTTTCTTAAAATTCTTCAGTGATTCATCAGAACTTTAGAACAAAGTCATGCAAGCTGTTTATTTTCTGACTGCCGCCTGCCTCTTCACCCCCATCCTCTCCATAAACCAAATGGCTGACATTCTCATGCCTTCACATCTTTGCCCTGCTCACTCTCCATCTTCTTGCTCAGCTGTCAAGCTGGAAACTACCATACTTCCTTGGGTATCCTTGTTCCCACTAAACTCTGTCCCCCTGATTGCATTGTGCCACTGGCCATATTAAGTTTATACAAAATCCAATGCTGAGGAAGAATCTTGTTTATTCCTACACTGAGCACGGTGTCCCACACTTAGGCCTTGATAAGTAAATGTGAAATTCATGGAGAAATGAGTGAATACATTACATGGAAACCTATCACTGGGAGCATTTTCACTGAGGCTTTCTCCATGTCAGTGCATGATTGTCACAAAATATGTTGTTGGAGAAATAATAACATGAAGATGGTAAGAATCTCCATTATACTTTTTGGGAGGAAATTAATAATGATTTTCACTTGAGTTAAGGTTAAAATTGTATACACAGGCCATAAAACATTCTATAAGACTCTCATAGGGAAGGAAGGAGGAGGCAGATTTTATGGCTAAAATTTTCTGCTCTAAAAAACCGTTAGCTAACTGATAGAGAGGAATTTGTAGCTGGTTCTGGCATGAAGGAATCTTAGAGTGACCATGGCTTCACTCTAAGACCTTAGTCCTGCTCTAGGATGATGTCACTCAGGGAAGCTGGCTTTTCCATAGCCTTCAATTCTGATGACATGTTAAAACCGTAGATTAGTAAATGGACAGCTCTCCATAGTCCTTTTGAGTGTAAAAGGTCTTCCAATTACTTGACATATAATACTGTGTAAGTAATAGAAGCATTCTGCCTATGTGTCTTGCTCTAGGGATGATTCTGTGCAAGCAGCTTGTCTTTTTGGAAACCTTCTGCCTGTTCAACATGACAGGGGATACTACACAGTCCTTTGCCATGGCTGACACAGAAGAAATCACTCCTCGATGTGGTGTGGGGATATATGGATTGTATTTCTAAAAGACACAGAATATTTGAATAATAGGATCAGCATTGTCAGATGCCTGGTTTAGCATTTGCCAACAAGAAGCCTGGCTTATTTCCCTTTCCCAGTCAGGAGATTTACTTACTTCTTAAAATAAGTGATTCTAAATGACTTAGGTGTCAATATTTGATAGGAAGTATTGTTCCTTGTAAGAACTATTACTCAAGAAAATGAGGTGTCATTCTCCCCAGATGTTTTTTACAGTGAATTTTTTCAGGCTTATACTGAACTCTGTTAAGGGAATAGTTAACCTCGATAACCTCATGCAGTAACTTGCTATCCTGGGGAGAAAGTCTTTTTTTTTTTTTTTGGTATATCGTTATTCTGTGTGGCTTTCAGATGCAGGATTTGTCTTTTCACTTTTCAGAATGTGGTCTGCAAAAATGATAGAAACGTAGAATTGGAAAGGAAATACTAAATGAGGTCTTTGGGGCTAATCGTTCCTCCAGTTCAGGAACCATTCCCTCACAGCTTGGGCAGGGGCTACACTTCCTCATCATAAGTTGTCTCAGGAATGGGGCACTCACTACTTGGGAATTCATACATTTTCTTGGTGCTCAGCTTTCTTTGTCAGAAAGTTCTTTCTTGCTAAGGTGACAGTGGGGAAAAAAATGTCTAAATATTTCAACTCATTTTGGGGGATTGCTTGTAGCCATGTAGCTAGATCAGAAACTAGGGTGATATGTAGGTCACTTGCAGAAGGGATGGCAGCTCCTCAACCATCATCCCACATTCTCTTAAGTCAGACAGGAAGTCTTGCAGAGGCAAGTCTTAGCATGAAAAGGTTAATTTAAACGTTCCTCTTCTCTCTCTAAGACCAAGGAGAAAATGTGGCCAGGACCACCCCTTCCTTGTGGCAAAAGATTAGGTGCTACTGTCCATGTGGAGGCAGGCTGGGAGTGAGCCAGAAGTCATCCAATTCAGATGGTTCATTTTAGCCATGATGGGCTTCCCAGGTGGCTCATCTGCCTGCACAGGAGACGTGAGTTCGATCCCTGGGTTGGGAAGATCCGCTAGAGAATGAAATGGCAACCTACTCTAGTATTCCTGCTGAGATAATCCCATGGATGGGGAACCAGGTGGGCTACAGTCCATAGATTCTCAGAGAGTCAAACATGACTGAGCATTGCACTGAAAAAACTGCTGGGCATGAGACACGTTGAGTGATTTTTAATTTATCTTCAGAGCATTTTTCTTCCATTGTTTTGAACCATCATTAAAGCTGTGTTGAAAATGATATAGCTAAAGTATTTGTGTCCATCAGTGAGAAAAAGGGCCATACAGATTGAGAGTATTATCCTCTCTCTTGGTGGCAGTGCTCTCAAAGTTTTCTTCCAGTGCTATAATTTTGAATTTTAATGTTATAGCCCTTTACATATTTGAAAAACTTTCCCATGCTCACATTTCTCTTTCCAAATTACTTTGATGCACGCAGGCAAATCCAACTCTCTTCCTTCACTAGCATTTCCTAGGCTGTGATTTTGATGTTCTTTGCAGCCCATCACTGGTAACTGGATGCTTTATAGATTAATGATATCCCACAAAAATCTAGCCTGAGTGGAACACATTTATCCTGCTAAAGGGCAGAAGCAGAAAATTCCAGTAAAAAGGACACTGACAATGAATTATATTAACTACCTGTGTTGAGGATACTTCAACACAGGTCCTGGCTTACCACCTTGATTTCTGTGAGAGTTCAGACCCTGGTGTTCTAGGTACTACTAAAGGTAAGCCAGGGAGTGTGGCTAGTGAAAAAGTTTTCAAGAGGGTCCTGAAGTTTGAAGTTGGGTGCTTGATTCTAAGGTAATTTTTTCTAGGTCTATATTGTCAGAGAAGTACTGGCAGCTTCTGGGAATTTTTTATTTCTAATAATTCTTGGTTTGAGGACTTTTGCTCCCCAGTCTAAATAATAATATTGTGAGTACATTAAACACACACAGACATACACCCAAAACTCCTTAAGCACATGAAAACCTTGCCCAGGCCTCTGGGTAGCATGGCTGAAAAAAATATCTATTCTTGTTAAATTGCAAAACCATTATTTTCCTCGGAAAAACTGCTAGAGTTTTATTTTGGCATCTGGGCATCTAGTGGCTGATCTGAAAAATGCATCTAGAGGATTTCAAAGGAAAATGAATGAATGCTCCAATCCTGGAGGAAATTTCTCAGATGTGCTCAGAAAGAGGGACTAATAAAGGACAGTTCTTCTTGTTAAAAAGAGAAGAATGGGGACACACAATAAACATGGCCAGGTTTGTAGGCACATTTATGACATGAACCTCAGCAAGTTTACAGTGTGCAGTGGATAGGCAGGGTGATGCATGGGGCACGTCTGTACTCTGTGAAGCAGAGCAAACACTCAGGCAAACGCACAGGCCTATCACCTCTGCTCCCAAACAGAATTGATGTCACAGATGGGAAACTGTTTGGAGATTGCAATCCCATTCCACCGATTGCTTACCCGTAATAAAGCTCCTCTGCTGGTGGCTGCAGCCTAGACTTGGTTCTGGAAAAGCAAGGAATGGTTTGCCCGGGAGTGGCTGATGAGGTTCTGAACTAACCAGGACTACTCGTTCATCACGCCTCACATTAAGTCAGCAACCTGAGTTTCCTAAGCTGAAAAGCAAAGAAATATAATAGAGTTCTTGTAGTTCAGGATTAAGTAACAAAGGTTGTGTTCACTGCAGATTTTCTGTCCTCTGAGATGTGGCCACATTGAAGAAGCGGTTCTCTTGTTTTCCTTTCTGAAAGTATGCACGGTGTTTTGATAAAGCAAGGCATCCTGAATAATGCTAGATAAAATAAGTAGACTTGGTTTTTAGGATGTGATGACATTGGAGAAAAAAAGATAATTAAGATAGTATTTTCCCCTTCCTTTTTCCAGGCTTAAAATAGAAAATGTTCGGATTTCTTAAAAACAGCTCCTAACTCTCTGACTCATTAATCTTTTATCTCTCTTCCATGAAGCTTGAGCAGCAGAGCCAGACACTAGCCTATACCCAAACACGTAGAGAAGAGTGGGTAGAGGCTACTAAATGCACACGTTTGTGGATTTGTTTTGCTTACCTTTGCTCTACAGGGTTACTGTTGACACCCGTGATAAATAATTTATTATGTGATTATAGAGAAATTTCACTGTTATGCTGACTTCATCAGAATATACCAATTTGGGAGCAAACATATTTAAATATTTAAACAAATATTTATGGCATGCTTGTTGCTGCTGCTGCTGCTGCTGCTAAGTCGCTTTAGTCGTGTCCGACTCTGTGCGACCCCATAGACAGCAGCCCACCGGGCTCTACCGTCCCTGGGATTCTCTAAGCAAGAGTACTGGAGTGGGTTGCCATTTCCTTCTCCAATGCGTGAAAGTGAAAAGTGAAAGTGAAGTCATGCTTACTGTGTACTAAACAATGTGTGAAGTATTGTGTACACTGTTGGATGCTAATGGGAGTTGTACAGAGCAAGGACAAAATTTAGGAAATGGATCTTCCCACAGGAATAATGGAATGGATTTTAGCAGTATTTTATAGGTGGCCAGATTAGCATGTTTGATTTCATTTTATATGGATATTCAGCAGTTTTATGATTTTTTGTTTGTGGCACTGAGGTCTATTCTAAAGAGAGGACGGGGGCTTCCCTCATAGCTCAGTTGGTAAAGAATCCGCCTGCAATGCAGGAGACCCTGGTTTGATTCCTGGGCCAGGAAGATCCACTGGAGAAGGGATAGGCTACCCACTCCAGTATTCTTGGGCTTCTCTTGTGACTCAGCTGGTAAAGAATCCGACTGCAATGCTGGAGACCTGGGTTTAATCCCTGGGTTGGGAAGATCCCCTGGAGAAGGGAAAAGCTACCCACTCCAGTATTTTGGCCTGGAGAATTCCATGGACTATACAGTCCATGGGGTCACAAAGAGTTGGACACGACTGAGTGACTTTCACTTTCACTTAAAGAGAAAACATCTTAATCCAGCTTGTAATGTGAACATTCTTTCTGGAGATATAAAGCCAGGCAGTTCCTTTTTGTATTGGTTTTAAAGTCTGTGAGCCTTTCCTATCTAGGAGGAATGTGGAACTCATTTTTTTTTTTCCATGACAACTATGTTCTTCAAATTTTGTTTTTAAAATATCCTATAGGAAAATTGACTTTTTGTGTTCGGTTTTACAAATCTTAATCACTGCCACAATCAAGACAGATATGTTGCATCACCTTCACACTTAATTTTTCTCTGTTTTGTTTGAAGGATCTCTGCAAGGGGCACTATTTGAGCCTCAGCAACTAACTTCTCAAATACTCAGTCTTTGCGTGAGACAGGACTTCATTTTGCCAGGGCCAGACATGACTCAGTAATTGCTTGATCTTGTAAGAGTGGGCTCTTTCTTCTTTCAATCTACACTAAGCACTTTGTGGGCTGACACCTAGGATTTAGTAATCGTTACTCATGATAGCTAATCATTACTCATCACCTTTCATCTATCCCAATGCCTTCCTACAGGATTGGAAAACTGTCAGATCACAGATGACCCGAAGCATCTGTTGAGATGGATGTTATAGACTGAGGAAATTGGGGAGAATCTTCTCTTGTATGGAAACTTGGGGTTTGAACTAAGGACCTAGAGCACATACAGTGGGCAATGGTTAACACTGTTAAAATCACAATATGTATTTACTTTAGAAAACTAGATAGTTCCAACAAAAGATTTATAAAATTCTTGGCAGTTTGCTTTGAGAGTTTCTCAAATAGTTATTTCTCAAATACTTATTTGAGAAATAACTATTATTACTATTTTGGTGTAATTCTTTATATATGTATAAAATGTGTCTGAATCTCCAAATATCACCAAATAGAAGGCAATTATCATTTTCTCAATAGGAAATTAAAGAAAGAGTTTTTGGCCAGATTGATGATTTAAGAGATATAGCAGGTAATGGAATATACTCAGTCAGAAGAAAGAACAAAATAATGCCATTTGCAAAAACATGGATGGACCTAGAGATTGTCATACTAAGTGATGTAAGTCAGACACAGAAAGACAAATATATGGTATCGCTTATGTGTGGAATCTAAGAAAAGGGTACAAATGAACTTGTTTACAAAACAGAAGTAAAGTCACAGATGTAGAAAACAAACTTATGGTTATCAGGGGATAAGCAAATTGGGAGGTTTGAATTGACATATGCACACTGAAAAAGTAAAAAAATTAGAATTGACATATATACACTGCTATATAATAAATAGATAACTAATAGGAACCTACTTTGTAGCACATAGAACTCTACTCAATGCTCTTCAGTGGCCTATATTAGAACAGATTCTTTAAAAAAGAGTGGATATATGTATGGTGGTGATTTAATCACTAAGTTGTATTGACTGTTGCAACGCCATGGATTGTAGCCCACCAGGCTCCTCTGTCCATGGGATTTCCCAGGCAAGAATCCTGGAGTGGGTTGCCATTTCCTTCTCCAGAGGACCTTCCTGACCCAGGGATTGAAACTGCATCTCCTGTATTGAAGGCGGATTCTTTACCACTGAGTCATCAAAGAAGGCTGATATATGTATATGTGTAACATATACACTTTGCTGTTCATCAGAAACTAACACGACATTGTAAATTAACTATACTCCAATAGAAATTTTTTAAAAAGAGAAGAGTGTACCAGTCCCTAATGGTGACATTTAATTTGTAATTTAAGATATATGTTTAAATCATTTAAAATACCATAATAATTAAGAAATAGTGCTTTTATAAACACATATTTCCTAAAATAGTTGAACTGTTGTCTTAATTTGGTCTACTATTACAAATTACTATAGACTTGGTGACTTAGACAGCAAGCACTTATCTCTCAAAGTTCTAGAGGCTGAGGAGTCCAAGCTTAAGGTCCTGGCCAATTCAGTTTTTGCTAAGTGTACTCTTCCTGGTTTATAGACAGCCTTCTTCTTGTGTCCTCACATGGCAGAGAGAAAGAGGAAGAAAGGAAGCAAATTCTCTCTTGTCTCTTGTTAGGCCACTAATCCCTTCATGACGTAATTACCTGCCAAAGGCTTCATCTCCAAATACAATTACATTGAGGACTAATATTTCAACATGTGAATTTTAAGGGTTACACTTAGGCCATAGCAGCTGCCACTGGAGTTTTCATTTTTAGACCCATTTTCTGTGTTTCCTAGAGCACAATTTCTAGAGCACATGATCTTGTTTTCTAAGTAGTTCTAGATGCAAGACTTTTTTTTTTTTTTAGTTTTTTTTTTAAAACAGAGGGTAATTACTTTATAATATTGTGATGGTTTTTGCCATACATAAACATCAATCCACATTAGGTATACATAATGTGTCCTCCCTTTTGAACTCCCCTCTCACCTCCCTCCCTATCCCACTCCTCTAGGCTGTCACAGTGCACTGGCTTTGGATTCCCCGTGTCATATATCAAACTTCCACTGGCTATCTGTTTAACATATGGTAATGTATGTGTTTCAGTGCTGTTCTCCCATATCATCCCATTTTCTCCTTCCCTTACTGTGTCCAAAATGTCTGTGTCTCCTTTGCTTCCTTGAAAGTAGGATCATCAGTAGTATCTTTCTAGATTCCATATATATGTGGTAATATATGATATTTGTCTTTTTCTTCTGACTTACTTCACTCTATATAAAAGGCTCTAGGTTCATCCACATCATTAGAACTGACTCAGATGCATTCATTTTTATAGCTGAATAATATTCCATTGTGTATATGTACCACAACTTCCTTATCCATTCATCTGTTTTTGGACATCTCAGTTGCTTTTATGTCCTAGCTATTGTAAATAGTGCTGCAGTGAATATTGGGGTACATGTGTCTTTTTCAATTCTGGTTTCCTCAGAGTATATGCCTAGTAGTAGGATGTTTTTCAATCACTGAAAATTTTATCCTAATTACATGTATCCATTCAAGCAATATTGAAGCAGTCATTCTATCTCCAATTAGTTTGTAGGTATATATTTGTGATTTGTACAATATAACCACTTAATTCTAGTTTTTTAGTTTCAGTTCAGTTGCTCAGTCGTGTCCAACTCTTTGCAACCCCTCGGACTGCAGCACACCAGGCCTTCCTGTCCATCACCAACTCCCAGAGTTTACTCAAACTCATGTCCCATTGAGTCGGTGATGCCATCCAACCATCTCATCCTCTGTCATCCCCTTCTCCTCCTGCCTTCAATCAACAGGTCTTTTCCAACAACCAGCAACAGGTCTTTTCCAAAGAGTCAGTTCTTCGCATCAGGTGGCCAAAGTATTGAAGTTTCAGCTGCAGCATCAGTCTTTCCAATGAATATTCAGGACTGATTTCCTTTACTATGGACTGTTTGTATCTCCTTGCTGTCCAAGGGACTCTCAAGAGTCTTCTCCAACACCACAGTTCAAAAGCATCAATTCTTCGGCACTCAGCTTTCTTTATAGTCCAAATCTGACATCCATACATGACTACTGGAAAAACCATAGCTTTGACTAGTTTTTCAGTCTGTATTTAATGTACCATAATCTGTCAGTTTCTATCATGGTAGATTTCAAAAATGGACACAAAATCGTTCCACCCTTGAATGTACTTGATTTTTCAATGTAACTTTATAGCTTCTTCTATAAGAGGTAGTCTGTATTGCTCTATCCTTTGAATCTTGACTTGGCTGTATAACTTGTTTTGGCCAGTGTGTCATTAACAAGCATGATACAAGCAGAGGCTTGAAATTGGGGTTTGTTTTATTACTGCCTTTGGGAGCACTGTGGCTACCACTATGTAAACAAGCCCAGGCTAGTCCAGTTGCCTCCATTGAGCCAGGTGACAGCCAACCAACTTCCAAGAACACGCATGAAGCCATCCACTATCAGCTGACCACATACACATGAACGAGTCTAGCTGACATTGTATGGAGCAGAAATGAATCATCGTATTAAGCACAGCCTAATTTGTTACCCAACATAATTTTGAGCAACTGAAATGGTTCTTGTTTAAAGCCACTAACATTTGTAGTTGTTTGTTATACAGCAAAACTAACAGATTTATTAACTTTAAACATTTTTTATTGACTTCCGTTTCCAGTATAGTGAGAATTTGACTCTTATAGTCCTCTCTCCTACAACTTCACCTCTCCACTCGTCTCTCAGTGGATCTACAGTACACATCTTGGTTACTCTAAAGTCAGTGATCAGGTTGTTATGCCTTGCATATTACATTAGAACCAAATAGTCTCTCGGAGAAGTTCTTCCTTTTAAATTCTTCCTGGGAATAATCATTGTCTCTCTTTTTAGAATTCACTTAGCTTTCTATGTACCTTTTCTTTTTTTCAAAATTCTCTTTTAGATCAATTGATCACAAATATTCTTTTATTGATGATCAAGTATATCAGGCGAGTCATTATTTTGGTTTTATTTTTCTTGGAGCCCTCTTTTGGAGCCCCTACTCCTCTTGCTTTTATCTGATCTGATTGCTCTCCAGACTGGCAGCATAACTGCCACTTTGCCAACTCTTCAGTATTGGGATATTCTGATTCTTGGATTCCTATGTCTATCTGTTCTTCAGTTATCTCCATCCAAGTTTTTTAAGTACTTTCTCGTTGGTCTTGAGCAAGTGAGCGCAGTGGGGGAATGAGGTGGGCAGACATACTGCAGATGGCCCCAAATTCTGGCACAAGAAAAAATGTACTTTCTAGAATCTAGATGTCACTTCCAAGACACAGCCAGCCAAGGAGTGACAATGCAGGTACATTTCTCACTTTCAGTGTCTTTAACAGTGAACTGAGAATGATGTCTTGCATGCTTTGTCTCAAACTTTCTTTGTGAAGGGCAATGAGATGTTTGTGGTTGTATTTTGTGACTTGTAAAGTTTAATATAAATGATGTTATTATGTGAGAAAATATGAAGCCTAGATCAGGAATGAGAAGGTGCTACACCAGGTCCAAATGTGACCTTAACAGAATCTCTCTGAAGCCCAAATCTGACTTCTAGGTGAGGGGTCAGTGCAGGGAAGTGCCAGAAGAACTAAACTGAATCTGAAGATCTAAGTCTTAGCCTTGGATCACAACTAATAGAGCTATGTGACTTTGGATGAACCAAAGTTTAGATTTGCTCTTCTGTAAAATTGGGTTTGAAAGGGGGGCCTCTATATGAATTTCAGCATTAAAATTCTATGAGGTCAGCCACCTTGATTTCAAAAGACATTGTGTGCTTTGTCTGAATATACAATACAGATTTCTGCTGTGGTGAAGAGATGGTTAAATGTATCTTTGACAACAAAGTCAAATAACACTCAGTAATGAAACTCCCTGATTTCATTTTCTCCCTCCTGGATATGATGGTGTACCTGCGTTCTCTCTCCTTGTCTAGCTGCTTCTCAGAAGTGATGTCCAGACAGAATGGCCTCTAGACAGTGAACTTCCCTCACACAGCAGAGTTTGGGGCCTCCTGCGGCATGTCTGCCCACCTCATCTCCCCACAGCACTCACTAGAGCAGAGAAGATTAACTTTCCGAAAATGAAAAGGACAGAGAGAAGACGAGCTGCTTATCAAATATGCACATTTCAGATGGAACTTCACACTCAGTAGAAAGATGTTAGATTGCTGTTAGCTCTCTGGAGCGCTCCTGACAATGTGTTATCAGGTCATGTTTGCATGACAGAGGCAGCCCAAGCAGGAAACATTAAGTCATATGACTTCTAAGACGGAATCAATCAAGTGAGCAGTACAGCTCCTGAAAACTAATTTCACCTTCATAAGGTCTGGTTATCTGTGCAGCAGACATGAGGTTTGTCAGCCCCATTTCAGTCTGACCAGGTTCAGCACTGCATCAAGAATTTTAATGAACCGACACTGTAATATGTATGAAAGATGACACTGAGATGAATTCATGAAAAACCAAGTCCCCATGAAATATGAACAATTACTTGCGGGCTTCTCCACCTACTTAGCTCATTTGAAATGTCCATTTCAAAGGCCTTTGTCTTTCTGGGGTTCATTTGCAAGTTTGTGCACAGATTTTCATCATATTTAACCAGATTAAAAATCAAAGGAGCTACTTACAATCAAACAGTTCAGTGAACTCTAGTTTGATGGGGGCAGAGCCAAGGCTGATCAGAGCTTAAATCTTCATTTGGCTGCAGAAGCACAGATTTCCTTGTATGGGGAGAAAGGGGCCTGAAAAGACTGGATCCTTATGCCCACTTCATTCTAGGCTTTCAGTGTGGCCCTAAAAAAGGTCCTAAGTTCTCATCCTAATGACAGCATACCCTCTCTGGTAGTAGTAAGATTTATAGTTTTCAGCTTCAAGATAGCACTACCAGGGTTAGCCTTATTTTAGAAACTCTTAAAATTTGTTAGTAGATACATGTTGAAATTACAAATAGCTGAAGATTATGGTTTTCTCTTGGTACGTGGCATCCCAATCCATTCTCCAGATCTTGTATCCCTTTTATGAATACCGCTGCCATGGACATGCATTTTATTTGCTGATCTGTATAATTTAGGATGTTTCATATACTGTTAACCACAATTCTTAGCTTATTCTCAGAGGTTACGGGCCATATATTACTGTCCTCATTTAGCCGCACTTTCACTGTAAGCTTCTTATCCTTCAGCGGACCTTGCTTCCCACATTACAGACACACTTTCGTCACCTAGCTCGAGGACATGATATGTATCTCTCTTCTGTCTTTCTTTACCTTATTTCTTTATCTTAAATGTAAAATATTTCAAATATACAGAAAATACAGAGATATTTTAAAAACAATATTCATGTATTTACTATTCAAGCAACCTTAGCCAGTTTTACTATTTTGTTGTATTTGGCTCAGATCTTTTATCTAAATAAACAAAAACCTCCATGATAAGGACAGTGGAAGACCCCAATATTCTCTCCAATTTTTTCTTGCCACCTCCAACAAAGGTAATTACTATCCTGGACCTGGCAAATACATTCCCCACACATGCTTTATTATGAAGAAAATGTTTATGTGTTCCATTAAACAATATGTGGCACTGTTTCCATGTTATACAAGTGTTATCATGCTGGATACACACTTTTGTAAATTGATTTTTCTCTTACTATTATACTAATGATAATTCATATTATTTCATATGGTTTTATTTCATTCATCTCTATTATTGTATAGTATTCCATAATAATAATTTTATAAATAACTAGTTCCATTTGGAAGGAAATTAAGTGTTTTATGTCAAGTATTGATGAAAGACAAGTGAAAGTGTTAGTCACTCAGTTGTGTCCGACTCTTTGCAACCTGTGGGCTATAGCCTGCCAGGCTCCTCTGTTCATGCAATTCTCTAGGCAGGAATACTGCAGTGGGTAGCCATTCTCTTTTGCAAGTTACAATGAATATTCTTCAACATATGAGGAAGAAGACATCTAGGGTGTATGGTATAATTAGAAGTGTATACTAGGTTAAATGGCATGCACAATTCAACTACATTAGATTATTCTCTAATGTAATTAAACCAATTTTTAGATCACTTTTTATTTATTTTTCAGCTCAGTTCAGTTCAGTCACTCAGTCATGTCTGATTCTTTGTGACCCCATGGGTTGCAGCACACCAGGCCTCCCTGTCCATCACCAACTCCCGGTGTTTACCCAAACTCATATCCATTGAGTAGGTGATGCCATCCAGCTATCTCATCTTCTGTCATCCCCTTCTCCTGCCTTCAATCTTTCCCAACATTAGTGTCTTTTCAAATGAGTCAGCTCTTCACATCAGGTGGCCAAAGTATTGGAGTTTCAGCTTCAACATCAGTCCTTCCAATGAACACCCAGAACTGATTTCCTTTAGGATGGACTGGTTGGATCACCTTGTAGTCCAAGGGACTCTCAAGAGTCTTCTCCAACACCACAGTTCAAAAGCATCAATTCTTTGGTGCTCAGCTTTCTTTATAGTTCAACTCTCACATCCATACATGAAATCCATATTCACTGGTATGGAGTGAATGAGATGGAGTGAATCTATCTCACATCCAAAGTACTGGAAAAACCACAGCCTTGACTAGACAGACCTTTGTTGACAAAGCGATGTCTCTGCTTTTTAATATGCTGTCTAGGTTGGTCATAACTTTCCTTCCAAGGAGTAAGCGTCTTTTAATTTCATGGCTGCAATCACCATCTACAGTGATTTTGGAGCCCCCCAAAATAAAGTCAGCCACTGTTTCCAATGTTTCCCCTTCTATTTTCAATGAAGTGATGAGACCAGATGCCATGATCTTTGTTTTCTGAATGTTGAGCTTTAAGCCAACTTTTTCACTCTCCTCTTTCACTTTCACCAAGAGGCTCTTTAGTTCTTCTTCACTTTCTGCCATAAGGGTGATGTCATCTACATATCTGAGGTTATTGATATTTCTCCCAGCAATCTTGATTCCAGCTTGTGCTTTAATAAAAGACCACTTGTATTCCCAATGCTTACCAATATATGCATGCTGAGTCACTTCCATCATTTCTCACACTTCATTGCCCTATGGACTGCAGCTTGCCAGACTCCTCTGTCCATGGGATTCTCCAGGCAAGAATACTGGACTGGGTTGTCATGCTCTTTTCCAGGGAATCTTCCCAACCTAGGATTGAACTCGTGTCTCTTGCATTTCCTGCATCTCTTATGTCTCCAACCTGTAAAGGTGGGTTCTTTACCACCAGTGCCACCTGAGAAGCCCACTTACCAATACTGAGTATTTATTTAATCATTTAAGAAATATTTATTTTGCAGCTCCCATGAGCTAGGCACTGTCCTAGGTGCTGAAGACTCAGTTCATTTCAGTTCAGTCGCTCAATCAAGTCTGACTCTTTGTGACCTCATGGACTGTAGCACGCTAGGCTTCCCTATCCACTACCATCTCCCAGAGCATACTCAAACTCATGTCCATAGAGTTGGTGATGCCATCCAACCATCTTATCCTCTGTCATCCCCTTCTCTTCCTGTCTTCAATCTTTCCCAGCATCAGGGTCTTTTCCAATGAGTCAAATCTTCTCATCAGGTGGCCAAGGTTTGGAGTTTCATCTTTAGCATCAGTCTTTCCAATGAATACTCAGGACTGATCTCCTGTAGGATAGACTGGTTGTATCTCCTCACAGTCCAAGGGACTCTCAAGAGTCTTCTCCAACACCACAATTCAAAAGCATCAGTTCTTCAGTGCTCAGCTTTCTTTACAGTTCAACTGTCACATCCATACATGACTACGGAAAACTATAGCTTTGACTAGATGGACTTTTGTTGGCAAAGTAATGTCTCTGCTTTTACAGATAATAGTAATCTGTAATAGTTGGATTACAGATAGGTTATTGTGACTATCAATAACCTAAAACTCAGTAAAACTCAAAACAACATGCACAAATTTCTTAATCACATAAAGATTTCTTTTTTCTTTTTTAAAAAATTTAAATTGAAGCATAGTTGATTTTGGAGTAGGAAGTGCTTACTCACTCCAGTACTCTTGCCTGGAAATTCCCATGGAGAGAAGCCTGGAGCTACAGTCTATGGGGTCACAAAAGAATTAGGCATGACTGAGCAACTGACAACACAGTTGATTTACAATGTTGTGTTAGTTTCAGGTATACAGCAAAGTGATTCAGTTATATATATTCTTTTATAGATTCTTTAGCCGTATAGGTTCTTACACAATGTTGAGTATAGTTCACTGTGTTACACAGTAGGTCCTTTCTGTTTAAATATTTTATATATAGTAGTGTATATATCTCCAGGACTCTTGCCTGGAAAATCCGATGGGTGGAGGAGCCTGGTAGGCTAAAGTCCATGGGGTCACGAAGAGTCGGACATGACTGAAGCAATTTAGCAGCAGCAGCAGCAGTGTATGTATCTTCACCTGTGAGAACTTCAAAATTACAACTCACTGCTGAATAGCCATTGACAAGAGAATGTTTGATCAGACCAAAAAAGAGGCCCCACATCCAAGGGCAAAGGAAAAACCCCAGTAAGATGGTCAGTTCAGTTCAGTAGCTTAGTGGTGTCCGACTCTTTGTAACCCCATGAATCACAGCACACCAGGCTTCCCTGTCCATCACCAACTCCTGGAGTTCGCTCAAACTGATGTCCATCGAGTCGGTGATGCCATCCAGCCATCTCAGCCTATGTCATCCCCTTCTCCTCCTGCCCCCAATCCCTCCCAACATCAGGGTCTTTGCCAATGAGTCAACTCTTTGCATGAGGTGGCTAAAGTATTGGAGTTTCAGCTTTAGCATCAGTCCTTCCAAAGAACACCCAGGACTGATCTCCTTTAGGATGGACTGGTTGGATCTCCTTGCAGTCCAAGGGACTCTCAAGAGTCTTCTCCAACACCAGAGTTTGAAAGCATCAATTCTTTGGCACTCAGCTTTCTTCCCAGTCCAACTCTCACATCCATACATGACCACTGGAAAAAACATAACCTTGACTAGATGGACCTCTTTTGGCAAAGTAACATCTCTGCTTTTTTTTTATGCTATCTAGGTTGGTCATAACTTTCCGTCCAAGGAGTAAGTGTCTTTTAATTTCATGGCTGCAATCACCATCTGCAGTGATTTTGGAGCCCCCCAAAATAAAGTCTGACACTGTTTCCACTGTTTCCCCATCTATTTCCCATGAAATGATGGGACCAGATGCCATGATCTTAGTTTTCTGAATGTTGAGCTTTAAGCTAACTTTTTCACTCTCCTCTTTCACTTTCATCAAGAGGCTTTTTAGTTCCTCTTCACTTTCTGCCGTAAGGGTGGTGTCATCTGTATATCTGAGGTTATTGATATTTCTCCTGGTGATCTTGATTCCAGCTTGTGGTTCTTCCAGCCCAGTATTTCTCATGAGTAAGATGGTAGGAGGGGCAAAATCGCATTTTCAATCAAACCCCATAGCCACAAACTGTAGAACAATTATACCAAAGAAATTCTCACACTGTTAAGAGAGTTCTAGGACCCACAACAGATTTCCCAACCTACGGATCTGGCAAGGGGACTGAGAACCGTCAAGAAATTTGAGTTTGGAGGCCAGTGGGATTTGATTACATAATTTACACAGGACTAGGGAAGCAGACTCTTGGAGGGCACAAACAAAATCTTGTGCCACCAGGACCCAGGAGAAAGGAGCAGTAACCCTACAGAGACTGATGCAGACTTGCCTGTGAATGTCCAGGAGTCTCTGGCAGAAGCATGAGTCAGTGGTAACCTGCTGCAGGGTCAGGGCACTGAGTGCGGCAGTGCGTGCACGGGACCTTTTAAAGGAGGTCGCCATTATGGTCATTACCTCCACCAGAGTTTGGTCTCAGGTCAAGCAACAGGTACGGAACACAGCCCCACCCATCAACAGAAAATTAGATTACAGATTTACTGAGCATGGCCCTGCCAATCAGAACAATACCCAGTTTCCCCACAATCAGTCTCTCCCAACAGAAAGCTTCCATAAGCGTCTTATCCTTCTCCATCAGAGGGCAGACAGAATGAAAACCACAACCACAGAAAACTAATCAAACTGGTGACATGAGCGACAGCCTTGTCTAACTCAATGAAACTATGAGCCATGCCTTGGAGAGCTACCCAAGATGGATGGGTCATGGTGGAGAGTTCTGACAAAATGTGGTCCACTGGAGAAGGGGATGGTAAACCACCTCAGTATTCTTGCCTTGAGAACCCTTGAATAGTATGAAAAAGGAAAATATAGGACACTGAAAGATGGACTCCCCAGGTTGGTAGGTGCCCAATATGCTACTGGAGGAGAGTGGAGAAATAACTCTAGAAAGATTGACGAGATGGAGCCAAAGCTAAAACAATGCCTGGTTGTGGATGTGATTGTTGATGGAAGTCAAGTCAGATGCTGTAAAGAACAATATTGCTTAGGAACCTGGAATGTTAGGTCCATGAATCAATGCAACTTGGAAGTGGTCAAACAGGAGATGGCAAGAGTGAATGTCAACATTCTAGGAATCAGTGAACTAAAATGGACTGGAATGGGTGAGTTTAACTCAGATGATGGTTATATCTACTACTGTGGTCAAGAATCCCTTAGAAGAAATGGAGTAGCCATCAGATTCAACAAGATTCCAAAATGTAATACTTGGATGCAATCTCAAAAACAACAGAATGATCTCTTTTCGTTTCCAAGGCAAACCATTCAATATCACAGTAATCCAAGTCTGCCCCAACCAGTAATGCTGAAGAAGCTGAAGTTGAACGGTTCTATGAAGACCAACAAGACCTTCTAGAACTAACACCCAAAAAAGATGTCCTTTTAATTATAGAGGATTGGAATGCAAAAGTAGGAAGTCAAGAGATATCTGGAGTAGCAGGCAAATTTGGCCTTGGAATACAAAATGAAGCAGGACAAAGACTAACAGAGTTTTGCCAAGAGAATGCACTGGTCATAGCAAACACCCTCTTCCAATATCACAAGACTCTACACATGGACATCACCAAATAGTCAATACTGAAATCAGATTGACTATATTCTTTACAGCCAAAAATGGAGAAGCTCTATACAGTCAACAAAAACGGAATGGGAGCTGACTGTGGCTCAGATCATGAACTCCTTATTGCCAAATTCAGATTTAAATTGAAGAAAGTAGGGAAGACCACTAGACCATTCAGATATGACCTAAATCAAATCCCTTACAGTGGAAGTGAGAAATAGATTCAAGTGATTAGATTTGATAGACAGAGTGCCTGAAGAACTATGGATGGAGGTTTGTGACATTGTACAGGAGGCAGGAATCAAAATCATCCTCAAGAAGAAGAAATACAAAAAGGAAAAATGGTTGTCTGAGGAGGCCTTAATAGCTGAGGAAAGAAGAGAAGCTAAAGGCAAAGGAGAAAAGGAAAGATACACCCATTTGAATGCAGAGTTCCAAAGATAAGAAAGCTTTCCTCAGTGATTAATTCAAACAAATAGAGGAAAACAATGGACGGGGAAAGACTAGAGATCGCTTTTAGAAAATTATAGATACCAAGGTAATATTTCATACAATGATGGGCACAATAAACAACAGAAATGGCATGGACCTAACAGAAGCAGAAGATATTAAGAAGAGATGGCAAGAATACACAGAAGAACTGTACAAAAAAGATCTTCATGACCCAGATAACCATGATGGTGTGATCACTCACCTAGAGCCAGACATCCTGGAATGGTAAGTCAAGTGGGACTTAGGAAGCATCACGATGAACAAAGCTAGTGGAGGGGATGGAATTCCAGTTGAACTATCTCAAATCCTAAAAGATGATGCTGTTAAAGTGCCACACTCAATATGCCAGCAAATTTGGAAAACTCAGCAGTGGCCACAGATCTGGAAAAGGTCAGTTTTCATTTCAATCCCAAAGAAAGGCAATGCCAAAGAATGCTCAAACTACTGCACAATTGCACTTATCTCACATGCTAGCAAAGGAATGCTGAAAATTCTCCAAGTCAGGCATCAACAGTATGTGAACTGTGAAATTCCAGATGTTCAAGCTAGATTTAGAAAAGGCAGAGGAACCAGAGATCAAATTGCCAACATTTGTTGGATCATCAAAAAAGCAAGACAATACCAGAAAAACATCTAGATCTGCTTTATTGATTATAGCAAAGGCTTTGACTGTGTTCATCACAACAAACTGTGGAAACTTCTTAAAGAGATGAGAATACCAGACCACCTGATCTGCCTCCTGAGAAATCTGTATGCAAGTCAAGAAGCAACAGTTAGAACTGGACACAGAAGACCAGACCTGTTTCACATTGTGAAAGGAGTACATCCAGGCTGTTTATTGTCTCCTTGCTTATTTAATTTCTATGCAGAGTACATCACACAAAATGCTGGTGTGGATGAAGCACAGGCTGGAATGAAGATTGCCAGCAGAAACATCAATACCATCAGATATGCAGAAGACACCACCCTTATGGTAGAAAGTGAAGAAAAACTGAAGAGTCTCTTGATCAAAGTGAAAGAGGAGAGTGGAAAGGTTGGCTTAAAACTCAACATTCAGAAAACTAAGATCATGGCATCTGGTCCCATCACTTCATAGCTTATAGATGGGAAAACAATAGACACAGTGAAGGACTTTATTTTGGGGGCTCCAAAGTCACTGCAGATGGTGACTGCAGCCATGAAATTAAAAGATGCTTGCTCCTTGGAAGAAAAGCTGTAATCAACCTAGACAGCAAGATAAGAAGCAGAGATGTTATTTTGCTGACAAAGGTCCATCTTGTCAAAGCTATGATTTATCCAGTAGTCACGTATGGATGCGAGAGTTGGACTATAAAGAAAGCTGAGTACTGAAAAAGTGATGCTTTTGAATTGTTGTGTTGGAGAAGACTCTTGAGAGTCCCTTGGACAGCAAGGAGATCCAACCAGTCCATCCTAAAGGAAATCAGTCTTGAATAATCATTGGAAGGACTAATGCTGAAGATGAAACTCCAATACTTTGGCCATCTGATGCAAAGAACTGACTCATTAGAAAAGCCCCTGATGCTGGGAAAGTTTGATGGCAGGAGGAGAAGGGGACAACAGAGAATAAGATGGTTGGATTGCGTCACCGACTCTAGGAACATGAATTTGAGCAAACTTCAGGAGTTGGTGATGGACACGGAAGCCTGGCATGCTACAGTCCATGGGGTTGTAAAGAGTCGTACATGACTAAGTGACTGAACTGAAATGAGTGTATATATGTTAATCCCAAACTCCTAATTTATCACTCCTCCCCTAATTTATCACTCCTCCCCCTCTTCTTTTAGGTAATCATATGTTTATTTTATTTCTGTTTTGCATATAAGCTCATTTGTATTTTTTTTAAAGATTCCGTGTATAGGTGATATCATATGATATTTGTTTTTGTCTGACTTACTTCACATAGTATTATAATCTCTATAATCCACGTTGTTGCAAATGACATTATTTCTTTATCTATGGCTTATTAATATTCATATATATTTACTTCCTATGTGTTTTATATATATATATATATAAGTAAATGTGTGTGTGTATGTATTATATATATATATATAATATGTATGTGTGTGTACATGTATTAATATATACACAAGTACATATATACATGTCTATATACATATATGGGCTTTCCTTGTGGCTCAGTTTGTGAAAAATCTGCCTGCAATGTGGGAGACCTGGGTTGAATCCCTAGGTTTCGAAAATCCCATGGAGAAGGGAAAGGCTACCCACTCCAGTATTCTGACCTGGAGAATTCCATGGACTGTATAGTTCATGGGGTCACAAAGAGTCGGACATGCCTGAGCAACTTTCACTCATTATATACATATGTACATATAGTTAGACTATACAAATAAGGAGATATATATTAATTTTCCTTATAATAATGAAGATCCACTTCATAATACTTACTGATCCAAATATTAATCATTCAGCCTCAACTTAAATTTCTCCACTTCTATGAGTATAGCTGGATCTCTCATCTCCAAAATTATTTGATGTTTTATTTGTGGTTTATCTTATACCATCTAGTAGCATTACTTTGACTGTACAGCTCTCATTTTAAGATTTAAGCCATTTGAATGTTATTTGAATGTCTTTGATGTGGTTGTAGTGTCCTAGAATTCACCAGTCATATTCTCCTAAAAACACATTATTCTCATTAGCATGAACAATTAGAAAATGAACTTGAAAATAATTTCATTTATAAAAACAAAAATTAATACAATTTCCAAAATATAACATATAGGTATAAGACTTATACACTTAAATCTACAAAATATTTTTGAAGGAAATTAAAGAAGATCTAATAAATATAAAGATTTCTCATGTTCATAGATTAGAGGTATTAAGAGGTTAAGATGACAATACTCCCCAATTTGACTTTGTTAAGTCATGCAACCTTTATATAATTTTAAAGTTAATGCAACTTTTATCTAAATCTCATGCAATTTATTTGCAAAAATTGACACATTGATCCTAAAATTCATATGGAAATGGTAGGGACCCAGAATAACCAAAACAATCTTGAAAAAGAACAGACTTGGAGGACTCATATTTCCCTATTCAAAACTTACTACAAAGATAGTGTAATCAAGAAAGTGTGGTACTGGCATAAGGATATACATATTCATCAGTAGAATACAATTGAGAGTCCAGAAAAAAGTCCATACATTTATGCTCAATTGACTTTTGATAAGGGTGCCAAGAAAATTCAATGGTAGAAAATAGTCTTTTCAACAGTGTTCCTGGGACAAGTGGATAACCAAATGCAAAAGACTGAAATTGGATCCCTATTTTATGTCATATACAAAATAAACAAAAAATGAACTACAGACCTAAATATGAGTTAAAGCTATGAACTCCTTTAAGAAGAAATCTTTACTACTTTGGATTAGTCAATGGTTTCTCCTATATGACACAAAAAGTACAAAAAATAACAGCAAAAAATAGATACATTGGTTATCATCAAAATAAAAACTCATGTGCATCAGGAAAATAGGAAAATAGCCCACAGAATTGGAGAAAATACTTGAAAATCTTATGTATCCAATAAAGGACTTATATCCAGAATATGTTAAGAATTTGTACAGCTTAACAAAGAAAAGACAAGTAACCCAATTTTAAAAAATGGGTGAATGACTAGGATAGATATTAAGTCAAAGATATACGAACATCCAATAAGCACAGGAGAAGATACTCAACATTATTGATTATTAGGGAAATATACATTAAGACTGCAGTGAGATGGTACCTCATTGTGGTTTTGATTTGCATTTCTCTGGTGATGAGTGATGTTGAGCATCTTTTCATGTGTTTGTTAGTCATCTGTATATCTTTTTTGGAGAAATGTCTGTTTAGTTCTTTGACCCATTTTTTTGATTGGGTCAATTATTTTTCTGGTATTGAGTTGCATGAGCTGAAACATGTGTATTACCAAATGTGAAACAGATGACCAGTCCAAGTTCAATGCAGGAAACATGGCACTCAAAGCCGATGCACTGGGACAACCCAGAGGGATGGGATGGGGAGGAAGGTGGGAGGGGGGGTTCGGGATGGGGGACACATGTACATCCGTGGCTGATTTATGCCAATGTATGGCAAAAACCACCACAATATTGTAAAGTAATTAGCCTCCAATTAAAATAAATGAATAAATTAAAAACAAACAAACATAAAAACTGCAGTGAGATAATACCTCATACCTTCTAAGATGTCTAGAAAGAAGTCAGACAGTAACAAGTATTAGTGAGTATATGGGGAAATTGGAAATCTTAAACATTATTGGTCATATTTTAAAATGGTACAACTACTTTGGAAAATAGTTACCTAGTTCCTCAAAATGCTAAACGTGGAACTATCGTATTATCTAACAGTTCCATTCTCAAGAAAAATGAAAACATAGACCCCCAAAAAACTTGTATATGAGTGTTTCTCATATACATTATTGATCACAGCAGCATTATTGATCACAGTCAAAAAGCAGAAACAACACTAGTGTCCATCAATGAAGGTTAAATAAAATGGAGTATGTCCACTCAGTGAGACATTATCTGGTCTTAAGGTGGAATGAAGTACTGATTTATGCTATGACATTGATGAACTTTGGAAACATTATGCTAAGAAATTAGACACAATAGGCTACATATTTTATGATTTTATATAGATGAAATATCCAGAATAGGCAGATCTGTAAAGACAAAAAGTAGATTAGAGTTTTCCAGGGGCTGGAGGAAGAAGGGAACAGGGAGTTACCACTACTAATAGGTGGGAACAGGATTTCATCATGGGGTTATAAAAATGTTCTAAAATTAGATAGTGGTGATGACTGCACAACTCTGTGCATATATTAAATACCACTAAACAGGTGAATTTATGTTACTTTAACTATGTCTCAATAAAGGTATTATTAAAAAGCAGATTCTTTCATTAAAAGGCAAAAGACATACACAATATTTATGTTATTTAGTTCATATGTAAAAAGCAAGTAGACCAAACAGAACAAGCTCCTGTCTACCCCAAATTCTTCAATGAGACATGACTGATGACAAGTGACAGGCAGCCTTCTAAACATACATAAAAACAGTTGGGATGCTTCACATACAGTAATGTGACTTACTTTTAAGACCATGTAATTGTCCTTTTAAATGACAGTTTATCCATGATTTCCACTTTGCAAAAATTGTTGTAATGTCTTTATCTGTAGTGACATTCATTAAATGAACACAGTGTTGTATGCCTTTGCATGTTTGCCAATATCAGGCCTCCTCTTGGGGTTCCTGTGTGGGAGGTTGATGGGATAGTCTTTTTAACAAAGTAACATCAATTGCCGTGAGCTGAAACTTTATCTTTTTTGTGACTTTCATGAATGCGATGTGGGCTGATGCAAAGCTGCATTTCTCTCTCCTTCCTTTGTCTGTGAAGTACAGCATCCCAGAGAGTGCAATCATTTACACTTTCAGCTCAGGGATACTTCAAACAAAACAAAGCTCTGGCAATGAGCTTCATGAGTATTTATTTAGACTTTTCTAAAAAAAAAAAAAAAAAAAAAAACCATGATGGTGTGAGTAGAAACAGGCTCTTTTTCAAAAAGAAGTTATATTGACAGAGCATATGGATACTCCTGGGGGACCTCTGGTTGTATTACATTTTTTTGGCCACAAAATCTTTACATGCTAGGTATGACCAGTTAATATTGAATCTTCTATCTGAAGCTTTGCCAGAGAAAAACCAGTATGGTGCCAAAACCTCGATAGTGTATCTCCAAAGTGTCTCCAAACAGTCGGACATGACTGAGCAACTGAACTGAACTGAAAATGTCTGGGATGAAAAGTGTAAGCATGAAAAAAATCTTCCAGATTCAAGGGGTACATGCCTTCTTTCCAATTGTATTATTTTTCAGTTTTGCTTAACGGAGTACCACAAATGTAATGGCTTAAAACAACAGAAAATTGTTATCCCACATTTTTTGTAGGTCAGGTATTTGACATAGTGTTACTGGATTCCATGTTCAGTCTCACCAGGCTAAAATTAGGGTGTCAGCCAGGTCAGCATTTTCATCTGAGCTTGGAGTCTTTTTCCAGGCTCACAGGTGATAGGCACAACTCATTTCCTTGTGGTTGCAGAATTCAAAGTACTCATATTTTCCTAGCTGTTGGTTGGGGACCACCCTCAGTTTCTAGAGACAATCAGCAGTTCTTTCCCATGTGACCCTCTACATGGATGTTTCACACATGGATGCTGGCTTTCTTCTACACCCATGGGTGCACATCTTTCTGACCTCCTTTTGTGTGACCGGAGAAGAACAAGGCCTCATATGATTGGGTCAGGCCCACCTGAGTAATCTTTTTCTTTTTCCTTTTTAAACATCATCAGTTACTGGGTAAAACCCATCATGCTAGCAATCCCAGGGATTATTCAAGGTATGTAGGTCAGGGATATGGGAAATCTTGCAAACCATTTTAGAATTCTGCCTACAGGGACTTCCCTGGCAATTCAGTGATTCAGACTTCACCTTCCAATGCAGAGGGTGCATGTTCAGTCCTTGGTCAGAGAGCTATGATCCCACATGTCTTGCAGCCAAAAAGCCAAAACATAGAGTGGAAGCAATATTGTAACAAATTGAACAAGTACTTTAAAAATGACCTGCATCTAAAACATCTTAAAAAAAAAAAAAATTCTGCCTTTAGCACTTTGCTTCTCATTTTGAAGAACTGAGATTTTTTTTTTTTAATTAACCACAAAGGATTTGGGGTGATGCTTAACTGAATGATTGTGTTGTATGTGTAATAAAAGTCCTAAAAGTTGGGTCCAGGAAAGGCTGAGTTAGGTGAAAGATGAGGAAGACACAATGGCCATGCTTTAACCACATGGAAACTTAGGTTTAGTTCTATTTGCATCTGCCTTTAGGGGATCTGATCTCTATGATCTGTCTTGAATAAAGATTATCATAGGTATTTGATTATCTTGCCTTTAAAATGATACATACATATTTTCATGACTGACAGTTGTTGAATTAGACCATCAGGAATTTAGGTAACTGCTTCACTGATGAAAGTTTTATTTGCTTTTCTTCTTTTGAACACTTAATATGTGCTAATAAGAATGGAAACTGGTATTGAATTCAACCTACATTTCTAAAAAGAGCACATCAGCTATGAATTATGAAATCTGTAAATATAAGTACTATATATGTGAGAAGGCAAAGTTTTCCCAGGTATCCTTTAGTCAGTCAGTAAGGGTGGCTGACATACTCTGAAGACTAGTGAGTTCAGATGATTCCAGTGACTCTTTATTTTCATGGTTAGAATTTAAAGTCAGAACAGCTAGGAAGCTAAGGCATTTTCCTGCTAGAAATAAAGAGGTGAGTTGAATGTTGTGTGGTAAAAAAGAAAGGGGTGAGAAGAAGAGCAAGAATAGGGTTTCTTCCTAGGAAGAAAAAAAGCTGTTTCTAGAGAAAAAAAAAAAAAGCAAATGTGAAAATAAATTATACTAATCTATCCGTTAATTCCTTAAATTCAGCACCCATTAAAACATGCCTCAAAGAAAGCCTGGGATGACCTGTTCTGCCCAATTAATTCTGAAGTATTGGAAATCAATTAGTTACAATAAACAGACCCATTCTCATTATTTGAAGCAGTTTGCAATTAACTTCATAGAAAGATGATTGTACATAGGGCTTTGAGTATAAAGACACACTGCCATTAACAAAGAATACACTGTACCCCGCTCTTTCTAAAACTAAATCTTTTTTGTATTACCAGACCAACTTCTGAAAGGGAATTCAAACTTTTACCAAGTGGTCTGCTTTTTATAGAACTGATTTAAATATCGAAACATTGCATTTTTCCTTTGCAAGTATGTGCAACAAAAACTGAAGTTCTACTGTGAATGTACACATGACATGGTACCAGTTTTTGTTTGCTGTGCTTTCAGCCTGCAAGGGGCTGTGTTTAATCCTTTTCTCATTCCTTTTAACCACCAAGGCCCTTGGCTCACCAAGGTACCCCTAACCAGAGCCCCAAATGGACTCATTGTTCCCAACATATTAAATGCAGTAGATTTGCTTGATAGAATCTGTTTGTTTTCCAGCCTATCTGGTGTGCTAACTATTTTGCATCTATAGTTTCCAAGGTATTCATTTGATTACCAAAAAAAAAAAAGGAAAAACCATAATCTGCATATTTCCCATGTTAGTACATTTATTCTTTATGTCATTTCTAAAAGAGGGACCAATATTATGACTTATGAGCACAGAGGGGAAAAAAATAGAACACTTTCTTTGTTGGTTCAGTAGGTGTACATTTGGTAGTGACATGAACTAATTGCATAGTTACCATGAAATAACATGTTTTATTTTTCTGTAATAATGTAGTAACTACATAGTAACTTCTTAGGAAACAATGGTAATTATACAGTAACGTGATGATAGTGCTGTTTTATTTTTCCGAACAACTCTGCAATTAACTGTATAAAATGTACAGAACATGCCATTTTCCAACTAATGTGCACACTTGCCTGTAAAGAGTTTCCTCCTTGGTTTTCTGGCCCCTAACTTCCTCTGTGGGGCTTCCCTCATAGCTCAGTTGGTAAAGAATCCACCTGCAATGCAGAGACCTTAGTTTAATTCCTGGGTTAGGAAGATGCCCTGCAGAAGGGATAGGCTACCCACTCCAATATTCTTGGACTTCCCTGGTGGCTCAGCTGGTAAAGAATCCAACTGCCTTATGATCCAGCAATCCCACTGCTAGGCATACACACTGAGGAAACCAGAAGGGAAAGAGACACGTGTACCCCAATGTTCATCGCAGCACTGTTTATAATAGCCAGGACATGGAAGCAACCTAGATGCCCCTCAGCAGATGAATGGATAAGAAAGCTGTGGTACATATACACAATGGAGTATTACTCAGCCATTAAAAAGAATACATTTGAATCAGTTCTAATGAGGTGGATGAAACTGGAGCCTATTATACAGAGTGAAGTAAACCAGAAGGAAAAACACCAATACAGTATACTAATGCATATATATGGAATTTAGAAAGATGGTAACAATAACCCTGTGAACGAGAGCAAAAGAGACAGTGATGTATAGAACAGTCTTATGGACTCTGTGGGAGAGGGAGAGGGTGGGAAGATTTGGGAGAATGTCATTGAAACATGTAAAATATCATGTATGAAACAAGATGCCAGTCCAGGTTCGATGCACGATACTGGACGCTTTGGGGCCAGTGCATTGGGACGACCCAGAGGGATGGTGTGGGGAGGGTGGAGGGAGGAGGGTTCAGGATGGGGAACACATGTATACCTGTGGTGGATTCATTTTGATATTTGGCAAAACTAATACAATTATGTAAAGTTTAAAAATTAAATAAAATTAAAAATAAATAAATAAATTAAAAAAAAAAAGAAGAATCCAACTGCAATGCGGGAGACCTGGGTTTGATCCCTGGGTTGAGAAGATCCCCTGGAGAAGGGAAAAGCTATCCACTCCAGTATTCTGGCCTAGAGAATTTCATGGAACTTTCATGGACTGACCCTTATACAGTCCATGGGGTCACAAAGAGTCCATGGGGTCACAAAGAGTCGGACATGACTGAGCGACTTTCACTTCACTTTCACTTTCAACTTCCTGTGTACCTTGTCAAGCCCCTTGCACTATTCAGAAGTTTAAACTCAAATCCTTTTCATAATCTCTCTTCTTCAGACCCAACAAGCTATTCATCCCTTGAGTTCTATCATGAGGTTTAGAAATGAAGCATAAAACTGAAATATTGTGTAGGGCTTTATGTTAAGTAACCCAGAAGTCACTTAGAATGGCAAAAGTAGCAAAAGCAAGAGGATGGCTTCAGCAGACTGGCTGTGGACAAACCACCTGTGGTGAAGACTTGAGACTCTCCTGACACGTTTCATGCTGAGCTTAGCTAAGTCTGAAAGAAGGGCGTATATTTAGCTTCCAGGGTGAAGAGGTGTAGAAAGTGCTGGTTGCACTTCTTCTGCTGGATGATCCGTGAAATCCATTCACAGCCTGGAAGAGAAGAAACTAGAAAGAGCTCCTCCTTGTCTCAGCATGCAGAGGGGATTTGCAAGCCTCTTGAGAAACAGCTTCTCTATAAAAATGGAGTATATCAAAATGGAATTGCTCTAAACACTGTTGAGAGTGAGAGAGTGTCTGTATGGGAACAAAGAAAGATTCACATAGTAAAAGAGACTTAGATATGTGGTTAAGAAAACGAGACAGGCAGGAATAAAGAAAAAGACCCAGAGGCATACAGATCAAGAGGCAGAAAGAGAAGGAAAAGGACTGAGAGAGACAGAGTAAGTGACAAAGAGAGACCCAGAGGAGGCATAGACAGAGTCAGAGAAAATAAGAGTAGTAGAGACAGAGAGAAATAGAGTGAGAAAACCAAGAGACAGAGGGATATAGGGTCCCAAAATTGAAAAGAGAGTGAGTGGGAGGAATGAATATATATATATATATATATATGTGTGTGTGTGTGTGTGTGTATATATATATATATATATATATATATATATATATATAATACATATATATGCATAAGACCCTTCTGAATTTTGGTCAGCCTTGTTCTGGCTATTTTTGGAGTGCTGTGAGGGCCAGAGGCAGTGCTTCTGTTCATTATAAAATTGCATTGCATTTTCAACTTTTGATCTGATACCAAGAAATGAATCATACAGTCTCAGAGGAGTACTGTCATTTTTCTCTGTAGTCTAATTTAAATTCTCTATCAAATACCATTGCAACAGTGACTTTTAACATTTTGCATGATTTAAGCTGTTAATGAGCAAGGAATCAGAGCAGGTTGGGTGTTCTCTATAAAAGGAATGAAGTAAAATTAAATCCTGCACATAAGCCTTGCAGAACGATTCCAATTCTGATGGGTCCCATCCAAACTGATCACTTTTAGTGCCTGCTCCTACTTATTGCAAATGATATAGCATCTTTCAATGAGTGGGATACCTAGATAAACTTTTTGCCTTCAGAAGAGAACTAATTGAATGGGGAGGAAATAACCCAAAGGTAGAGGAAAGCCATGACATCATCCAGTTGACTTCAAAAGATAAACATGCTAATCCAATGGAAGACAGGGTAGACATAAAAAGTTTCAGATATCTGGATTCATTGAAGTAAATGCATTGGATTTTGATGGCTAGAGGTCTAAATTATAGACTGCAAGTTCTGAATTTTCTAAAACGTGTCTTGGATTGTTTGAAGAGGATGCAGCCGTGTGTATAGAGTACTTTGCAATGGATTAAGAAAGGTATCATGAACACAAATCCCTCAAATTTACCATGTGATCCTGTGTTAAGATGTTTTGAATTGAGCTGTGCCACTCATAACCCTAGATTCTGTTCACCATTATGTCCAACTTTTCTCTTTGGGTGTGCGGATCCCTCTTCTAATCTTATTTTCAATGTGAAATATTATACAATTGACAGTTGATTCAAAGAGAATTTGAAAAAGATTAAGGAAGTGGCTGAAAACCAGCCAGCTAACCAAAATGAACTGAGGCCTGCAAACCTCCCTCCCACTCTATTTGGAATGTGCTGTGCTAGTCACAGCCTGGTGTAGGGAGCATGGTTGAGCATGTGAACACATGACATGATGTGCTCACAGTGTTTCTCAGTGGATTGGAGCTTTATCGGTGTTATGGACTATGACCCCCAAATCCATACTTTGAAGCCTTAGCCCCCAAGTAACCTCATAAAATGGAGAAGGAAGTGGCAACGCACTCCAGTATTCTTGCCAGGAGAACCCCATGGACAGTGGAGCCTAGCTGGCTACAGTCCATGGGGTCGCAGAAAGTCAGACACAACTAAGCAATTGAACAGCAACAACAACAAACCTCATAAAATGGCCGTATTTGTGGAGAAAGGTCTGTAAAGAGGTAATTAAATTGAAACGACATCATTATACGGGCCCTAATCCAATATGATTAACGTCCTTAAAAGGAGTCTAGGACATAGACGTACCTTGTGAAGAGACAAAGAGAAAACAGTTATTTATCAGCCAGAAGAAACAGTCTCAGAAGAAACCAACCCTGCTGACACCTTAACCTAGCCACCAGAACTCTGAGAAAATAAATTTCTGTTGTGTAAACCATCCAGTCTGTGGTACTTTGTTATTGCAGCCCTAGCAAATGAATATAATCAGTTATCATCATCTTTGCCAAGAACCATTTTCAAGATATAGGCACTCCTTAGCTAATGGAATTATACTTTATCAATGATAAAATTCTTCAGTGTGACTCTTGAGTATAAATTATTTTAACCAGTCATATAAAAGTGATATTCAGAATGATGGTTTACACTAAAAATATACTTGAAGCCTTCTAAATAGTCCTCAAGTTTTCCTTCACCAACACATCCTGAAAGTGAGACACCCTTCTTTCCAGTCTGCACTAGATATTGGGATAACATCCAAAAGCCTGGGTACCCTCTCAGTAATGACATCATCTCCCTATTCCATCACCTGCTCTCTACGTGAGCAGAGAGGGCTTACCAGGTGGTTCGGTGGTAAAAACAAAATCTGCCTGCTGATGCAGGAGATGCATGTTTGATCCCTGGGTTGGGAAGATCACCTGGAGAGGAAATGGCAACCCAATCCGCTATTCTTGCCTGAAAAATCTCATGGACAGAGAAGCTTGGTGGGCTACAGTGCACGGGTCTCAAAGAGGCAAACCCAACTGAGAGACTGAGCACACAGGTATATAACCAGAGAAGCTATCTCCTCCTTCTCTGCCTCTCCTTAAGAGTCCTTTCTCTGTCCCTTTCTTCTAAAGACTTTATTCCTTTGTAGCATCCTTCTGTGGAAGCTGTGTCTTCTCTCCTGTCTCAGATGTTGATGCTATTTGCTTTCCACTTGGCCCTCTGCTCACTCTTTCAGACTTCTGTTGACAGTCTTTTCTCTTTTGAACTTAAACCAATTCTTTTAACACATGGTCCCCAGAACTGTTTGTAACTAGTAGCCAGTCCATGAGATTGTTGCTTTCAACAAACTGTAAATTAACTGTATCACTAAACCCACTTTTTAGTGTGGCTCTTGGGGCTAATATTGTTATTATTTTTTCTTTAAATGGTAGCTGCTTCTGCTGTTGCTAAGTAGCTTCAGTCATGTCCGACTCTGTGCGACCCCATAGACGGCAGCCCATGAGGCTCCCCTGTCCCTGGGATTCTCCAGGCAAGAACACTGGAGTGGATTGCCATTTCCTTCTCCAATGCATGAAAGTCAAAAGTGAAAGTGAAGTTGCTCAGTCATAGTAGTAGCAAAACTTTTTCAAAGACAGAAACAGTGGGTTAATTTACATTCTTCCATCATGGTCTTGTACTTTGAGCAGTACAAGCCTGTATCTTCTGTTTACTTCCTTTATTCCATGACTTAGTTTTTTACCTTTGGACCATCTGTTTTTTTTCCTAGTTCTTAAAAGTAGTTGCTTCTTTGGTGTCTTCATTTGTCTTGTGACTGTCTATCCATTCCTTTGCATAGTTTTCCAACTTCCAGTATTATTTGGCACAATGATGGCTGTCCATTTTCCTCCTTGTAAATTCTTGATTTTATCCTAAACATACTATTTAAGGTTAAATCACTGGGTTTCCTTGCAGCCTGTTCTTTCCTGTTTACTAGGAGGAAATATTTTCATAGTTCATATTTATTCTAAAAATAGCATGGATGGTGTGCAAAAATATACATTTAAGACTCTGGGATTCAGATTCTCCTTGGATCCAGCCTTTCTGTAATATTTGGCCATAGGCAGTCATGTAGTCATCTAATAAATAGAATTGGCTGCCTGGGTGGAGATTTGTAGAAGATACTACTGTCAGTGAATAGGATGGGATTTGTGAAATGAAATGTCTAAACTTGCTTCTCAGCCTGAAATAACCTGGATATTTAATTAGGTGCTTAAGGTCAACTTCTAATTGCTTATTCTATTCTAGTTAATGTTTGATAATGTCTCATAAATTTTATAATACATCACTGCTGTTAAGCAGAGGTTCTTACCCTGAAATCTGGAGCAATAGAGCACAGAAACTCAGAACTTAGGCTTTATAGTCAGGCCAAATTACATTTTAAATCTTGCTTTACCATTCATGAGCCATGTAGACAAGGAGTTATTAAGCCTCACTGGGTCTTTGCTTCCCATTATATTAAATGGAGATAATAATGTCTTCTTTTGGGGGGTCTAAGTATATAAACCTACAAATAAACTCAAGAAAAAAAATGACTTGAAAATTATATCTGGTGTGATTCAAAAGAAACTCAAGTTATATCGTAAGTGTAAAAATCATTGGTGAAAACTGGGGGAAATGCAGATTCAGCCAGTCTTTCTCCAGAGAAGTCATTTGTGAAATTCAGTAAACACGTCTGATTAATTCCATATAAAGAGAAAAATGCTATACATACTAAGATATTGGGAGAAATGGAAACAATAATTGATTTAAGATAGAGACCCTAAATTAAAGTTACCACGGAAGCCACTTCTACTTAGCAGGTACTTATTTGTACTTGAGCAGCTTGTCACCAGAGCAAGTTCATGTGACTCCCTCAAGACTGAGTGGCCTAGAGTTTTTAGTTTAATGATTCTTTCCAGGAGGGCTGAAGAGGCAGGCAGATGATATACTGATATCTGTAAGGTGTTAGCGGTGTCCAGCATGTGGAAAATGCTCACAGAATTGTAGCTGTGGTTATGCTTGGTTAATGGAAGGCTTCAAAGAGTCCATGAATGCCTTTCTGAAGTTGCATGCTGATTTTCATGCATAGTATACATTTTTATAAGGGTTGATCCAATTGTTTATTCCAATTCTATATACATGGTTCATAGTCACGAAACATATAGAAATATTTTAGCTTTTGTCTTAAATGTGGAATCAACTCAGAACCTCTGTTCATCTTTGAAGCTGTCCTGGGACTAATATTCAACCCATGAAAATTCATTTCAGTTTCAGAACAAAGGTCAGACACATGTCTGTGATAGATCATTGCCAGAATCAAGAAATGGGCCTGGAACTGAAGAGATGTTTGGGGCAACGACATGTTACAACTCGTAGTTTGGGATCCAGCAAACATGCACCTCCTCTTGGACTCAGGCATCAAGAAACCCATTTAATGTTCCATGGACTCAGTAGAGTTCTGTCCTTCATTGACAGTCTTTGAAGTTACACTCTGAGAGCTACTGGTAATGGCTAGTGATTACGTGGTGAGACTTTGACCTTTTTTGTGCCCTATAATATCATAGATCTTTGCCTTGGGACATTGTATAATGGCTCCAGGATGTGGAGCCTTCCTTATATTTGAAAGCTCAAATTACTGTTCACCTATTGGTGGCCACTTCCACAATGACAGATGGCCTCATTTCATCAGGAAAATACATATCTGGCACTTCCTACTATAATACTGTTTCTGAATGGTTATATTTATTCCTTATAGAGGTTAAACACTTCTTTTTTCCTAGAAATCGGTTAACTTCAGAATGGTATTTTCTACTCTACTGAGCACAGACTTCACCAAACCATCTGACTGGTTGTGTTTTTGAGCAGTGTTTTGTTTTCTACTCTTATTTCTTTTTTTCAGCTTTCAGTAGTAATTTTGTGACACGATACATTTGCTGGCACCTTGGCTAACTATGTTCATACATTCCTTTACACCTTCTAAAACTGTAAATGTAATCCCAAGCACAGCTGTCAGAGGGAGTCCAGGAAGTGGGATCCTGCAAATCAGAGGTGTGGTAGGGGAGATGAGTGTGCACAGCAGATAACTGTACTTGATTAGCTAGATTTAAATAGTGTTGGATGAATTTGCCAGGTGAAAATAAAAATTGTCAGTTCAGTTTAATTTCATGGTGAATCAAACAAGGAAATTAGATTCTGCTACTCTGTCAGTTTGACATCCACAGCAAGTGACAATTAAAGATGATGAGAGAACTTATATTTACTTTGAAACTCTTGATTTTCTGATAGGCATGTAACTTTTATTTACCCTTGCATTGCAGAAAAATGTGGCATAACAGTAGCATTAGTAGAGGTTGCTAGAACATCCAGGATGTAGGCTGAAGAGGTTGAAAGGGGCAGGTGGTGAGGCCAGAGCTCACGTTCATAGTGAGGCATGATCAGATTGAAGGGGTGTGCTGCAGAGGGAGAGCCCTGTGCCAGTAGGCCAAAGGAGTTTATAGCTGAAATGCAGATAATAACACACTGGTCACACCTCTTGCTTCAGCAGACAAGATTACATTAGAGCAAGTCAAGGCTGGAAGGCGAGGAATGGAAGTGACTTTGACTTGCACTGTGGCAGCCGGGTCATTCAATCTGATTTTTATTTTCCTCATAAGCCCAAGACCAGAGCATCAGGCAACTCAGAGGACTAACATTTAAATACAAACACATCCCCAGACATTCTCCCTCCCCACTCCTAACACAAGACAGTGGAATTTCAATTCCAAATTAGAGTTCAAAGAGCACAGAAAATTCAGTAGAACTGAAGCATGAAATGATCACCTGGGAAGTTACTTCCTTGATGTGCAGCAAAAGTTCTTGGCAAGAGGTAGGTCTCAATAGCACGGGGAAATCTTTTCCCACCTGAATCTACTTCCAAAAAAAGAGTTTCTGGGTTGACTGACTACCTTTGGATAGCCAAGATGGCATGAAAGATATAAATAGAATGAGAGGCAAAACGTGGTTTGATTCAAGAAGAGTGATAGAGACTAAGGTCTTCTCATCTTTAATGCATATATAGTTATTTTTAAAAGATTGTACATCTTGGGGTTATATAGGTCACAGAGGGCCTGGATAAATTAACTCACACCCTTCTCCAAAACTTCTTATGGACTTGGACATTCTTAGATTTTACTTCCTAGAAGGGCTTCCCTCTCCCTCTCTCTAGTTGGTTAAGGAGGAAAACAGTTCCTCTTCCAACTGGACATTTATTTCCTAGCAAAAACAATAGGTTAGCATTCTCTACAATTTTCTTACAAGTGCATTTTTCCGCATTAACCTAGGAAAATTTTAAATGATATGACTCTTACATATTAAGATTATGGTAGAGTAGTCAATGAATGAAGAGTATGAAAACATACTTCTTTTATTTTGGAACTGGGAAACCTGCTTGGGAGGTAAATAACTGAAAATAGAAAATTCTGAATCAGGAATATTTGATAGCTACATGAAGCACACCTTTATAGTTACTGGTAATTTTGAATTTATTTCTTTAATCTAGCATGATCAAAGTTAGGCTGAAAAAAGAATCCTGCATAATTTGTAGGTGATGATTTCAACTGCTAATCAAATAGGACATATGAGATAGTATCCTGATTATTTAGCAATGTGATAATTTATGGAGGTTGACTAGTGGAGAAAGGCAAATGAATTATTTCTTATCTATTTCTATCTTTCTTGGTATGAATGTAAAACCACAGATGGGAGCAATGGACATTGTCTCAGCTATATCAAATTCTCAACAATTTGATTAGCGCTTATACCAGAATGCTAGAATAAATGGAGTAACCTCATTCTAGGGTTCTTGTTACATATAAATTCCACATCCGTTTAGAACCTTCTTCAGCACTTTAAAAATGAGGTACAACAATGATAAACAACTTGAATGAGAAATGAATTAGAAGCCCACAGCTCGACAGCCTTACACAAATCCTTACGTTTCTACATCTTGTCTTTTACTGGGAGGCTAACTGATGCTTGAGTATATCATTTGAATTATACAAGCAAGATAAATATTTATAAATGAAAAACTGTAATATTTGAGAAATCCAAAAAGGGACTCTCTTACTTGATCTTAATTTTCACTGTATTCCTTGTCCACTGAACAGCTACTACCTACTCAGGTAAGTAACCATTAAGGTTATTGGTCTCTACTTCTTTTCTTCTCTTCGTTTTCCCTTTCACTTCCTTTCATTTTATTTCCTTTCCTTTTTTTGTCTAAGTTTCTTTAGGGCAGTTAAATCTTTAGATGACTGTAACCTGCAGTTCTATATTATTGATGGCAAATACTTGAAACTGAAATTTAATATATATTCTTTTAGCTAATATTTTTGAGGGGTCCCTGAAGAAAAATACAGACAAGAGGCTGTATGAGCTGTGCCTTGAAAGGGTTACTCACTATAAAATGCTAGAGGACATTTATCTTGGATGCAATCCTGTCCCACCTTGAAATCCTTTGTGAACATCTATTGGCAAAATAGGATATAAATCAGATCTCTGTGGTTTATTAAAAAGTTTCAAATTACAATTCAGACTTTCCCTAAAATAAATACATTTCACCACTAGCATATTAATTGCCAATTGGAACATTCTTTAGCTCGACCATAGCACAATGCCATGGTTCATTACCTGCAGATACTCCATTCAGTGAGCCACTGGTTACATGCAGATACTCCAAATGACTTCATAAACACAGGAGCGCATACTGTTAAGCAGTGATTAATTCCTACAAGACCATGTGATGCCCTGTAATTCTTTAATGGTGCCAAAGTGATCTATAGCACGAGTGTATACTTTGGCTGGCTCAGCAAATGCCCGAAGGAAGCATCAGTAGCATCTCTTCTTGCAGGCATTTTATGGGGGTTTTATTCACCTTGGAAAAGGACCTACAGCTTGCAGAGAAAAAATGCTCCAGGAAACTAGCACATGCAGTTACTGGGGTGGAAGAGAGAGGGCATTTTTTCCCCTCTTAAAGATATAGAATTCTTCTATGGCTCTCGTACGATCATCACTCCCAACAAAAGGAAGTGGCACTGCCACCCTTTCTCTGTCTCTCTGGCACCACGGCTGCGAAAGAGGGTAGGCCCTTTTCATATATTTTGAAATTTTTATTCATTATACAAAGGATACTATGGATACACATCAGTAGCCAGTTCCATCAACAGCAGAGCATGAACAGAATGCATTTAGAAACCAGTGAGGTTACAACAGCAATCAACGTTTTTCAGTGATGCGCTCCAATTTTAAATGAGAATTCCGGTGACTCTGTGATGTCAGACAGCGTCTTTTGATTAAAACATTTCCTTATTGAATTTTTTATGGGTCCATTACTGGAGTCCCTGGGTGCATATAGACATATTTCAGGACAATGCAATCCAGCAGAGAGGTGGGACTGAGTCTGGGTCATAAAATAGGGAACATTAAACCCAGTGACTGGGGAGTGCACAGTGCCCTAATCATCAGTGACCCAGACACTCCCTCTGGTCCAAGCCACTCAGAGAGGTAAATTAGGTGCTTAGGGAGGAATATGAATAGCCGTGGGCCCTGAAGACATAGTTAGTGCTGGGAGCATTTTATTTCTAAATAGCATTTAACAGTTGCAGCAAGCAAATATATACTTATGCATATATAGAAAAAATGGTCTCTACCAAGCCCTGGATTAGAGACAGACATCCCAGGTTCCAGTCCAGCCTGGTGTATTTTGACAAATCAACTAAAATATCTGAGGTTCAGATGGCTCATTGTAGATGAAGAGATAACACTACCTACTAGGCTTGGGTAGACGCCATAAAGTCAAACAAATAAGGAAGAAAAAAGGATCTGGAAAACTCTCTATAAGCCTGAAAGTATGTAAGAAAGAGACATTGTCATTATTTGATGATGAAAACTTAAAAAGAGGCCTTCAACATTTTCTTCAAACAGAAAAGTCAAAATCTGTGGTTTTAAAATGGTCTTTTTCTAAGATAAGCCATTTGTTTAAATGCCTAGTTGCCCTTTCACTTTACTTTACCCAGTTCTAGAGGAAGAAGGGGGTAGAAATTCACCCAGGGGTACCCTTGGCTGTGAAGTAGTATGCTTGTTGGGTCCAAGAGTCCTGGCTTGGTGGTAAGAGCTGAGATTTTTCTTTGTGCTCTTTCTCTAGGGCTCTAACTTGAAAAAGTTGGAGCATACAACAATTACAATGGGCATAGTTGTAAATTGAAGAGGTACATGCAGTTCACATTTTATTGGAGATGAAATCATGACTTTCACAACTCTTTCTGGTTTAGTGAAATGACTTACATGGTTTTAAACATGTGGGATGGCTCTAAAGCCAAATAATTCATGTGAATTCTGAAGGAATCTCAACTGTCTTATTTTAGAATAGCTCCTGTTTCTGTGTGATATGATGTTATGTGTGTGTGTGTGTGTGTGCATGCATGCATGCCTGTGCTTTATGGTTCAGATAGAAATAGGTAATTCTGAAACAGGACTACATAAATGATCCGAAGTAATAAGAAATCCTAAAGCTAAAATACATGGTTTGCTCGAGTCATCAACTGTTCAGGAGAATGTACTTAGCTGATATTAACTCTTCAGCATTCAAGGGCAAGATTCTCGTAAATAGTGAAGGGCTAGAAGCCATCTCAGATCATAAAATGTTGTTTAAAAATCACCACAGTTTCTAAAGAGGTTGTTAAAGTTAATCTGAATTGATATTGATGCTTTTTGTAATTATTTATTAGGATATGGTAGCCGAGATGAGGAACTTTTATATATATAGAAGCACATAGACATAAACAATTGTATAAATTTTTTTTTTCTTCTGAAATGACTTCTAATTGGAGGAAGTCATAGTCTATCTGATAAACAATCTTATTGGCACTCAGGTTTTTTCCACTTTGAAGGATTAAAAAGCTATCTCGATTTCATTTGGAAGAAGAAATGTGAGCTATCTCATGTTCATATTCTTACGTGTCCTTATTATTCAATCAGTAGATGTTTTAGATATTTATTCCAATTTACAACCTAAATCATAAAATACATTGAAAGGCTTGATTTCTTTGTATACATTGAACTAGCATAATTTATTCTTTCTCAGATTTTTTTTCCTGAGTTTTATTAAATGAGACAATAAACTTTTAGCTGACATTTACTGTTGTCCTGGCTAGAGAGTAAGCACTAGTATTGCAAGTTGAAGGAGAGGCTGTTCCAGATCGAGAGACGGAAGCCTTTATGCAATTACCAAGATTGGGGGTCAGAACTTGTAAAGAAATGGGCTGTATCATTAATATGGAGATCATCCCACAAGCTCTGGAGGGAGCAGGTAATGCTTGGTAAGATGGGTGGCAGTGATTCTGAGATGTGTCATTAAGACAGAGAAAAGCAAAAGAAAGAATGGGTGAAAATGAAGCAAAGTGTAGATAACCCAGCGGTTATGCTGAAGACTTGAAAATCTTTAGAGTATTGAGTCCATAATAAATCTTGGGTCTTTAAGCACAGGCAATTACAATGTTAAGTGCTTGCCAGTTTTTAAATGTTTTCATTTCTGATTTTTACTTCCATTCTTAACGCCTTTCAAATCAGACAGACAAAACCTTTTATTTGTATCACTCAAGCTTTGTAATAACATACTGCAGTAGCATAAACTTTTCTCAAACTGAAGATTCTGGTGATCTAGTTTATTTAGGACACTAGAGTACTACTGTATTTGGTTGTCTAGGCTATTTGAAAACAAAATTCATAAGCCATCCTTTGCATTAATATGTGGTCAAGATAAATATCTTGAAATGATTAAGTAATAATACTGACCCATCACTCACTGCTACATTGAGCATGGGGGCATGCTTAGTTGCTCAGTCATGTCAAACTCTTTGTGACCCCATGGACTGTAGTCCACCAGATTGCTCTGCCCATGGGAATTTTCAGGCAAAAATGCTGGAGTGGGTTGCCATTCCCTCTTCCAAGTGATCTTCCCGAACCAGGGATCAAAACCCTGTCTCTTGCATCTCCTGCATTGGCAGGTGGATTCTTTATTACTAGTGCCACCTGGGAAGCACCACCCCCCCAACCCACTGCTATATTAGATGCTGCAAAGGTATAATCACATTTCAAGAAAAGTACCCTTTATGTTATTTTTTCCTCAAATATTTACAGTCTCTTTAAGCATCTGCCTACAATGGAGGAGACATGGCAGGAGCCACAGTTTCGATCCCTGGCTTGGGAACATCCCCTAGAGAAGGAAATAGCTACCTACTCCAGTAGTCTTGCCTGGAAAATCCCATGGACAGAGGAGCCTGGCAGGCTAGAGTCCATATGGTCGGAAAAGAGTCGGGCACAACTTAGCGACTAAACAACAACAAAAGCTCAAATGAACTTAGAAGACTCCTCAGTCTCTTTTAGTAATATAAGGTCTAGAGGTATAATTGGCTAAGTTTTTGCCTCCTTTTTCTTGGGCTGTAACTTGCTGGTTGCTTGGCATTCTAGAGGTACAGTTGTCCCCTTTCATGATGGAGGATTTCCCTATACTATTTTTACCTTATTTGGCTGTATTATATGATATATAGCTAGATAGACAGACAGGCAGGCAGGCAAATAGGTAAATAGATGGCTACTTAGCTAGCTAGATATATAGACAGATGATAGAGTATACCATCATATGGTAGACTATAGCACATGATACAGTAGAAATAAAGACACTGTTTACCAGTGCAATTCCACAAACACCTTTGTTTACCTCCTAAACCTCCAACCCCAATTAAGTTGTCTTACTGGCATAGTTTTAAATACTCTGTTGGGTCCTTAATCCAAAAGAGGGCTAATGTTTGTCCATCTAGATATGGGTTTTTTGATGGAGAGTGTTCTCAGGGGGATTTAGAGCTTTAGAGGTCCTTGGTAGTGCCTTAGTACCTCACATACATATGTCCATTGCTTACTCAAGTCAAGCCTACTGGAGGACCCCTAGTTTCTCTGTTTTACATTTCTTGATGACATTCTAACAATAAATGGACAAATTATTATCTTTGGGAAACATTTTTTTTTTAAACTCCATTTAAAAAATCTAGCATTACACTATTATCCTATAAGACTGGGAGCGAGGGCCTGGGGAAACATGTGATTGCCAAATTGTAAAGGTCTTTCATTGTACCTCGTTTACATTGTAGTAGTTCAAACAGCATTCTGGTATATAAAGTCTAAGAAACAACGATTCAGGGAGTCATTTGGACTAGTTGTAAAGTATCAAATTACTTTCAGTGTGTTTGGCTATTTTGCTTTGAAAAAAATTTTTTGGTATATCATTGAACTTCATTTTTCTTACATGCAGGGTTCCTTTCAGTACTAAATGTTTTGAAATAACACAAAATTTGAGGATATTTTGCACTTTTTTTCTACAGGAAATAACAGGAAAAAAATGATTGTTTATTAATTGTATCTGTCATACAATTTTAGAACTTACACAGAATAGTTCTTTTTAAGAATGTGAATGTATGCATGCCTATGATTTGTAGTGTTCTTTGGATTTTTGGATGATGAGCTAACAAAAAAAGAATATAGTGAGCTTACTCTGACTCATCATATAATTAATGTATGTACAATTAACATGATGGAGGGACATGAACTTTTTTTTTCTTCTGTATGTTCTTTTTATATGGACATATAATAGCAAAGGTATAACCCTATTCTTACGGAGAGAGAAAAAAACTTCCCCAAATGTTAAGAAAGAAATAGCACAGAAGCTTTTAATCCTTCTTTTAAAATTTGAAAAGGTCCTAGTGTAATTCTTTGCCCAGTTTAGTAAAACTTTGAGGTTTATGCCCCATGGAGTGTATAATTCCCTTTCCTCACACCAATGTTAGGAAAGGATTTAGTTTAACTGGAAAGACCTGTATAATTTAATTGTAATTGTTTAAAAATTTTAATCTGTGGAGTACAATTAAATTTATAAGAACCAAGGAAACTAAAAGAGACCCTGAGCTTTAAAATCTCTCTCTCTTTCTCTTTTATTTCTTGTAAGAATACTCTTTAGATTTGTAATGGCTCTGTTGGCTCTGGTCTTCCCCAACAGAAGGGAACGCCAATGCTGATAACCACTGCCATTCCTCCCAGGGTAATCTTTGAAACCACAGAGCTCCAGTTATGTGGGTTGTGATTCTTCCCATGTAACGACCTTAACCAAATCCTGTAAATGCAAAGGATATTCTTTATTTCCATTTTGGAATATTTCTCAGACTACATTTACCTCTTTTTTTCTATTTCTATATCTTAGTCTAAAAAAGAGATCTTTTTGTGTGTGTGTAATTGTACCTGGAATAGCAGTACCTGGTATATCATCTAACTTATAGGCTGATGTTGGATTAGTACAAAGAAAATCAGTCTTTGGAAATGTGTTTAGGTATTTGGCATCACCTTAAAAGAAACTGGAGGGAAATGGAGTTTGTAATTAGAAATGGATGTCTGAGTATAAATATAGTCCTAAAAGTATGTACCAGTGTTAGGGATGCCTGAAAGGCAAATTTAAACAGCGGAATTTGTCTTACTACCTGCTTCTACTTTTTCACAGACTGTCCTGTTGTAGTCCTGTCACGTTTCCCTATTTACCTCTATTCTCATGACATGTTTAAGATCACTTAAAAATAAAATTGAAGTAACTATGCTTCAAGCATCCAAAATGGAGCTAGGTGGCCATTGTGGGTGTGGTTTCAGATATATTTCTGAATCACTGAAAACTCCAGTTTTCTCTGAATTATTTCAAACTCAAGGGCACCACCAGCCATTTTCAAAACAATATCTGCTAGCAGCTTCCAGCTACAACCTTGTAGTTTCAAAGTCTACCCCTACCACCACCACTTTGCAACTATGTAGTCATGTCAGACCCCAACCATTACTTGCTTAACAAATACCCTTACTTCCTGCCAGCTCCAAACCTAATTCTGGACAATTTATGTAACCTTGTGGGGATTTTTTGCCTATACAAGCCTCCCCCATTTTGTAACTGGGTAGTACAGTTTAAATGCCTCCTAAATTTGTGTCTCCAATGCTGCAATTCTAATAAACCCCAAACAAATGCCTCTTTTTTTTCAATCAGGTCTCCATTTCTGAAATTTTGGTTAATAATTCTAAGAGATTTTTCTGAACTTGGGGAACATAATGTCACACACTAATTCATTTTCAAATATTAAAATATGAAAATATTATTTATTTTTTATTTTATTTGAATTTATTATTCCTCTTTTTTCTGATAGATCCACCTTTATAAATGTCCTAAAATATGCTACTTTGTAATTGAGGTATAACTGACATTCAGTATTACATTAATTTCATGTGTACAGCATAATGATATATTTGTATATTTTGTGAAATGATCACAATAAAATTCATATCTATCACCATACATAGTGACAGAATTTTTTTTTCCTGTGAAGTGAACTTTTGATAGCTATTCTCTTAACAACTTTCAAATATGCAATACAGCATTATTTCCTGTAGTTTCCATGCTGTACATTACATCCCCATGACTTATTTTATAACTGGAAATTTGTATCTTTTCATTCCCTTCATTGCCCATCTCCTACCCACCCTCCCACCTCTGGCAACCACTAATTTGTTCTCTGTATCTATAAGCTCAGTTTGTTTGTTTCTTTTTTAGATTCCACATATACATGAGATCGTATGGTATTTGTTTTTCTCAATCTGACTTATTTCACTTAGCATAATGACTGCAAAATTCCTCCATGTTTTCACAAATAGCAAGATTTCATTCTTTTTTATGAGACTGAGTAATATTCCACTGCATATGTGTGTATGTGTGTATATATACATATACACACACATATCACATTTTCTGGAATCAGCCATTCACTGTTGGACACTTAGGTTGTTTCTACAATATGAATACATTGTTTGTTAAAGACAGTGTTTCTCAAAGCATGGATTTGAGTAGTAAGTCAAGTCATTAAACCCAGATTTACTGACTCAGGAGGTTTTGATAGCTCATCCCATTGGAGAAGTTTTGCTCTAAGAGTATCTGTTTCTTTTAACAGGAATGCCAGAAGTATCTGATATTATTGCAAAAGAAATTAATTATACATTATTAAAATGGTTACAATAATGAGAATAAAACCAGTGATAAAAAGAAAAACTTAATGATACAGAATAGTTTTGAACATCAAGAGACAGAGGTGGAGAGAGAAACAATGTTGGTGAAAGTACTTTTACTCTGTTTTAGCTAACGGTAGAATATCTTGAGGGGATACTATTTAAAACTTTTTATATTAAACTATATATTTTACTAGAACTGGTGGCTGAGTGGTAAAGAATCCACCTACAACATAGGAGACATGAGAGATGCGGGTCCAGTCCTTGGGTTGGGAAGATCCCCTGGAGGAGGAAATGGCAACCCACTCCAGTATTCTTGCCAGGAAAATCCAATGGATGGAGGAGACTGGCAAGCTACAGTCCACAAGGTTGCAAAAGAGTGAGACACGACTGAGCATGCATAGTTGATTTATAAGAAAGCTTGACCTATAGAAAACTGCAATACATAAATGCAAATGAAAATATAATATATTAATTACACATCAGTTCAGTTTAGTCGCTCAGTCATGGCCGACTCTGTGATCCCATGAACCGCAGCATGCCAGGCCTCCCTGTCCATCACCAACTCCTGGAGTCCACCCAAACCCATGTCCATCGAGTCGGTGATACCATCCAAACATCTCATCCTCTGTTGTCCCCTTTTCCTCCTGCCCTCAGTCTTTCCCAGCATTAGGGTTTTTCCAATGAGTCAGCTCTTCTCATCAGGTGGCCAAAGTATTGGAATTTCAGCTTCAACATCAGTCCTTCCAATGAACACCCAGGACTGATCTCCTTTAGGATGGACTGGTTGGATCTCCTTGCAGAACAAGGGACTCTCAAGAATCTTCTCCAACACCACAGTTCAAAAGCATCAATTCTTCTGCTCTCAGCTTTCTTTACAGTCCAACTCTCACATCCATACATGACCACTGGAAAAACCATAGCCTTGACTAGACAGACCTTTGCGGCAAAGTAATGTCTCTGCCTTTTAATATACTGTCTAGGTTGGTCATAACTTTCCTTCTAAGAAGTAAGCATCTTTTAATTTCATGGCTGCAATCACCATCTGAAGTGATTTTGGAGCCCAGAAAAATAAAGTCAGCCACTGTTTCCCCATCTATTTCTCATGAAGTGATGGGATCGGATGCCATGATCTTCATTTTCTGAATGTTGAGCTTTAAGCCAACTTTTTCACCCTCCTCTTTCACTTTCATCAAGAGGCTCTTTAGTTCTTCTTCACTTTCTGCCATAAGGGTGGTGTCATCTGCATATCTGAGGTTATTGATATTTCTCCCGGCAATCTTGATTCCAGCTTGTGCTTCCTCCAGCCCAGCGTTTCTCATGATGTACTCTGCATGTAAGTTAAATAAGCAGGGTGACAGTATACAGCCTTGATATACTGCTTTTCCTATTTGGAACCAGTCTGTTGTTCCATGTCCAGTTCTAACTGTTGTTTCCTGACCTGCATACAAACCTCTCAAGAGGCAGGTCAGGTGGTCTGGTATTCCCATCTCTTTCAGAATTTTCCACAGTTTATTGTGGTCCACACAGACAAAGGCTTTGGCATAGTCAATACAGCAGAAATAGATGTTTTTCTGGAACTCTCTTGCTTTTTCCATGATCCAGCGGATATTGGCAATTTGATCTCTGGTTCCTCTGCCTTTTCTAAAACCAGCTTGAACATCTGGAAGTTCACGGTTCGCATATTGCTGAAGCCTGGCTTGGAGGATTTTGAGCATTACTTTACTAGGGTGTGAGATGAGTGCAATTGTGCGGTAGTTTGAGCAGGCTTTGACATTGCCTTTCTTTGGGATTGGAATGAAAACTGACCTTTTCCAGTCTTGTGGCCACTGCTTTGTTTTCCAAATTTGCTGCCACATATATTTAGGTTTTTATTACTATGGATATATTTCAAGAAAAAATATAATATTGCATCAGAATTCCTAAGTTGGCTCTCAATAAATATTTGTTAAATAGATGAATGCAATATGGTATAGATTTATTTTATTAGCACAGAGCTATTCCTTTTTATTATATTTCTAAAAAATTCTCATAGGAGCAGAAATTACAAAAACTTTGTTAATAGTTTATTGATGTAGCCTCATACAGGAGTATTAATATCAGTATGACAGTGTATCAATAATAATATGACAAATGCAGAGAAATTCTGCCTTGAGGTTCATTCACAAAGCCATTTGAGCTTTACTCTTATGATTTAAAAGGCCATTACTTATCAATTCAATTATAATTTTATCTTAGCAAAATGAGCAATGTTTGTCAATATCATTGTTTATTCTTTTGTACAAATCCATAATATACTTAAGAAGATCAGATCCATAACCACTGCACTCCAAGGGACAGTTATTTTTCAAGCCTGTGGTTGATGTTTTATTTGCATGCTTTCTAAGATAACCTGTAAAAGTTACAGAATTTGGGTTTGAATTAAGGAGTGATTTTCCTGTTTAGTTTATAGTGAGTATTAAATAATAGTCTCTCAGTTTATACTGGAAATTATCTGCTAGTGAATATTAGTAAATATAATGGAATCCTTTTTTCCCAAGTTCCCTCGCTCTTTCTCTCCTTCTTCCCTTTTCTTCTTTTTCACCTATCCATCTATCCCTCATTCCTGTCATGATTTTCATACATTGATTGTCTGCTACAGGCCATGCAATGTATCAGGTGATAGAAGAGACTTCAAATCAGTGGTTCTCCAAATAATTTCACAAGTTGTATGGAAACACAGAAGACCCCTAACAGCCAGAGCAGTCTTAAGAAAGAAGATCTGGAAGAATCAACCTTCTTGACTTCAGACTGTATTACAAAGCTACAGTCATCAAGACAGTATGGTACTGGCACAAACACAAAAATATAGACCAATGGAACAAGATAGAAAGCTTAGAGATAAATCATGTACCTATGGGCATCCTATCCATGACAAAGAAGGCAAAAATATACAATGCAGGGAAAAAACAAAAGAAAAAACAGTCTCTTTGGCAAGTGCTCCTGGGTAAACTGGTCAACTCCATGTAAAAGAATGAAATTAGAACACTTTCTAACACCATACAAAAATATAAACTCAAAAGGACTAAAGACCTAAACATAAGACCAGAAACTATAAAATTCTTGGAGGAAAACATGGGCAAAAAACTCTGTCATAAATCACAGCAAGATCCTCTATGACCCACCTCCCAGAGTAATGGACATAAAAACAAAAATAAACAAATGGGACATAATAAAACTTAAAAGCTTTGGCACAATGAAGGAAACTATAAGCAAGGTGAAAAGACAACCCTCAGAATGGAAGAAAATAATAGCAAATAAAACAACTGATAAAGAATTATTCTCCAAAGTATACAAGTGGCTCATGCAGCTTAATGCCAGAAAAGCAATCAAAAAGTGGACAGAAGACTTAAGCAGACATTTCTCCAAAGAAGACATACAGATGGCTAATAAACTCATGAAAAGATGTTCAACATTACTCATTATTTGAGAAACGCAAATCAAAACTACAATGAGAGATCATCTTACACTGGTCAGATTGGCCATCATCAAAAAGTCTACAAACAATAAATGCTGGAGAGGATGTGGAGAAAAGGGAACCCTCCTACACTGTTCTTGAAAATACAAATTGATACAGTTCTCTATGGAGAACGGTATGGTGATTCCTTAAAAAACTAGAGATAAAACTACCATAGGACCCAGAAATCCCACTACTGGGCATATACCCTGATGAAACCATAACTGAAAAAGGCACATGTACCCCAATACTCACTGAAGCACTATTTGCAATAGCTAGGATAAAAGCAATCTAGATGTCCACCAACAAATGAATGGATAAGGAAGTTGTGGTACATATTGTTGTTGTTGTTTAGTCACCATGTCATGTCTGACTCTTTGTGACCCCATGGACTGCAGCACACCGGGCCTCCTCACCATCTCCTGGAGTTTGCCCAAGTTCATGTCCATAGAATTGGTTATGCCATTCAACCATCTCATCCTCTGTAGCCCTCCTTCTGTCTTCAATCTTTCCTAGTATCAGGGTCTTTTATAATGAATCAGCTGTTCACATCAGGTGACCAAAGTATTGGAGCTTCAGCAGCAGTCCTTCCAGTGAGTAGTTAGGCTAGATTTCCTTTAGGATTGATCTGGTTTGATCTCTTTCCTGTCCAAGAGACACTCAAGATGGATTATTACTCAGTATAAAAAAACAAAACACATTTGAGTCAGTTCTAATGAAGTGGATGAATCTAGAGTCTATTATACAGACTGAAGAAAGACAGAAGTGAAAAACAAATAACATATATTAATGCATATATATGGAATCTAGAAAGATAGTACTGATGATCCTATTTCCAGAGCAGCAAAGGAGACACAACATAAAGAATAGGCTTTTGGATATAGTTGGGGAAGGAAAGGGTGGGATGATTTGAGAGAATAGCATTGAAACATATACATTCAGTTCAGTTCAGTTCAGTCACTCAGTCATGTCTGACTCTTTGCAACCCCATGAATCACAGCATGCCAGGCCTCCCTGTCCATCACCAACTCCCAGAGTTCACCCAGACTCACATCCATCGAGTCAGTGATGCCATCCAGTCATCTCATCCTCTGTCATCCCCTTCTCCTCCTGCCCCCGATCCCTCCCAGCATCAGAGTCTTTTCCAATGAGTCAACTCTTCGCATGAGGTGGCCAAAGTACTGGAGTTTCAGCTTTAGCATCATTCCTTCCAAAGCAATCCCAGGGCTGATCTCCTTCAGAATGGACTGGTTGGATCTCTCTGCAGTCCAAGGGACTCTCAAGAGTCTTCTCCAACACCATGGTTCAAAAGCATCAATTCTTTGGCGCTCAGCCCTCTTCACAGTCCAACTCTCACATCCATACATGACCACTGGAAAAACCATAGCCTTGACTAGATGGACCTTTGTTGGCAAAGTAATGTCTCTGCTTTTCAATATGCTATCTAGGTTGGTCATAACTTTTCTTCCAAGGAGTAAGCGTGTTTTAATTTCATGGCTGCAGTCACCATCTGCAGTGATTTTGGAGCCCAAAAAATAAAGTCTGACACTGTTTCCACTATTTCCCCATCTATTTCCCATGAAATGATGGGACCAGATGCCATGATCTTGGTTTTCTGAATGTTGAGCTTTAAGCCAACTTTTTCACTCTCCACTTTCACTTTCATCAAGAGGCTTTTGAGTTCCTCTTCACTTTCTGCCATAAGGGTGGTGTCATCTGCATATCTGAGGTTATTGATATTTCTCCCAGCAATCTTGATTCCACCTTGTGCTTCTTCCAGCCCAGCATTTCTCATGATGTACTCTGCATGTAAGTTAAATAAGCAGGGTGACAATATACAGTCTTGACATACTCCTTTTCCTATTTAGAACCAGTCTGTTGTTCCATGTCCAGTTCTAACTCTTGCTTCCTGACCTGCATACAAACCTCTCAAGAGGCAGGTCAGGTGGTCTGGTATTCCCATCTCTTTCAGAATTTTCCACAGTTTATTGTGATCCACACAGACAAAGGCTTTGGCATAGTCTATAAAGCAGAAATAGATGTTTTTCTGGAACTCTCTTGCTTTTTCCATGATCCAGCGGATGTTGGCAATTTGATCTCTGGTTCCTCTGCCTTTTCTAAAACCAGCTTGAACATCTGGAAGTTCACAGTTCACATATTACTGAAGCCTGGCTTGGAGAATTTTAAGCATTACTTTACTAGCGTGTGAGATGAGTGCAATTGTGCGGTAGTTTGGGCACTCTTTGGCATTGCCTTTCTTTGGAATTGGAATGAAAACTGACCTTTTCCAGTCCTGTGGCCACTGCTGAGTTTTCCAAATTTGGAAAAACCGTAGCCTTGACTAGATGGACCTTTGTTGGCAAAGTAACATCTCTGCTTTTGAAATGCTATCTAGGTTGGTCATAACTTTTCTCCCAAGGAGTAAGCATCTTTTAATTTCATGGCTGCATTACCATATGTAAAATAGATAGCCAGTGGGTGTTTGATATATGATTCAAGGAACACAAAGCTGGTGCTCTGTGAAAACCTGGAGGGATGAGGTGGGGAGGGAGGTGGGAGGAGGGTACAGGAGGGAGGGGTCACATGTATACCTATGGCCAATTCATGTTGATGTATGGCAGAGACTATTACATTACTTTACAATATTGTAAAGTAATTACCCTCTAATTAAAAAAAAATCAGTTGTTCTCAACAAAGGATGATTTACCTCCCAGGGGATATTTGTCAATGTCTGGAGAAATTTTTGCTTGTCATAACTGGAGTTTTTTAATGACATCTACTGGGTAGAACTTGGGGTGTTGCTAAACATCCCACAATACAAAGAACAGTATTGCCCACAACAAAACTTGAAAATCTCATCAATGCTAAGGTGGAGAAACCCTGTCTGCCTTAGCATTTGAGGTCTTCGTTTGCTCCATTGTGAAGCTAGTTTCTGGTTTGTTCTCATTCTTTCTATGTCCCATTTTGAACATGAAATTGGAGGACAAAGATAATGACAGAGGCCTAAAATTTTGCCAGAGGTGATGAGCAGCTGCGTAAGCCTCCCATGGTGCACTTATAGTCATGCCTATGGGATATAAGCTTATGCCCTAAGGTCTGAGGCAGACAAAGACAGCGTTGCAGGTGGACGATAACAGCTAGAACTATTTCTGGGTGATCAAGCCCAGAAGGAAGAGACATGCATTCCCAGAACAAAATATTGAACAGAACAAAACCAAACTAACCTATTTTGGAATTTTGGAAATGCAAAAATGGAACTTAGGCCATTACATGTAAACTTTGGTCTCCTTTTACCTATGACAGGTGAGACTAATGTCCACAGCTGCAAAAGTGTTATGAAAAGTGCTGTTCACTGGATGGTTCTTTGCTCACACTGGGTCAAATACCAAGGACACTACTGACTAGCACAGTGCAGGTTGCCATGTGACTTATTGCACATGTGACTTATTTCATATTTATGCCAGTGGCTTTCAGAAACTTGGTCCTCTACCCAGAAATTGCAGTAAGAAACTTGAAATACAGCAATGAATAAAAGAAAAGATTCTCTATGCTAGTTAGCAAATTTTATTGAATTTAGTTATTGAAAAGTGCTAAGGAGTTTTAACCTCCTAATTTACCTCTCTCTGAAATGACACTTATTTTAATATCTCCCAGTCCTGGTTTTTATTTAGGCAGATGGTAGGAACATTAAGATAATATATTAATAACAGATGTATGCCTTTCTCTGGACTTCACAATGGGGAGGTTTTGTCTCAAGAAATTGTTAATAGAATTTAAAGTCTCTCACTTCCAGGTCATAGTTATGAAAAATGCTGCCTTTGTTGTCTCCAAAAACCATTACTATCCAACGTGTCATCATCATGAACTTCATCTAGAAATCACATTGGATATTAATAAGTTGCAATTGTAAGAAGATAGGATATAATTTTTTTTAATGTGTCACATTGAATTATTCTTCTCTGTGATGTTTGAAGTCATCCTTAGACAAAAGCAGTGTAATTTTGATTGAGGTTGACCAAATTGTTTGAAGGTATATAGCATTTTCACACACATTTCTTTTGAAACAGGGAAAAGGAAACACCTTGAGTAGTTATTAGTTTTCCAGCAGATTAGTTTACCCTTAAGTTTGCCTTACAAATGCTCTTAAATGCTATATAACAACTTATTTGAAATAAATAATCTGAAACACACAATAACTTGATACATGGGTTATAGCTTATATTCCAAAAGTTTACTAGCCTAGAAAATATTATTCACAAAAGATCTAGGGGATTTGGGGAGAAATATAATGTAAAGCCATTTCTTACAGTTCTTTCTCAAGATTATCTGAAGTTGCTTGAGAAAGGACATGTAAAAGCTGATGATTAATTTTGTTGGGGGCATCTCCCTCTGCAGAGCAAGGTTAATTTACTCCTGTGGCTTCCTACATATGTATTTAAATTTAAAAAATAATAATTAAAAAATAAAAATAGATAACATTTGCTTTTTGGTGGGCAGTTCTAGAAATTTTAACATATGCATCTTTATTACCCTCATCACAATCAGAAATCAGATAGTTCAATCATCACTAAAACTTCCAGTTTGCTAACAATTTATAGTCATGCCATCCCCCATCCCTAACCCCCAGCAACTGCTAACATGTTTTCTGTCACCACAGTTTTGTCTTTTTGCAAATGTTTTGTAACTGGAAACATACAGCATGTTATATTTTGAAAGTGATGTCTTACATTCAGCATAATGATTTGAGATTTACCTAAATTGTTGTGTGTATCAATGGATTGTCCTTTTTCTTGATGATTAGTTCCCATTATATAAATGTATCACAGGTTGCTTATCCATTCATTTATCAAAGAGCATTTTGAGTTATTTCTAATTGTTGGCAGTTATGAATAATGCTGCCATAAACATGTGTGTGTGTGTGTGTGTGTGTGAACATAAGTTTTAAATTCCCTAGAATACCTAGGAATGGGATAGCTGGGTGGTCATATGGTAGATGTATATTTAATTTATAAGGGAATTTTGCCATTTGTGTTGCTGTCATTGCTGTGTATGTGAGTTCCAGTTGTTCTGCTTCCTCAGCAGCACTTAGTGTTCTCAGTAATTTTAATTTTAGTCCTTCTGATGAAGCATAGTAATACCATGTCATTGTTTTATATAATTTGAATTTTTCTAATGACTAATGATTTTGAACACTGTTAGGTAAGCTTATTTGCCATGTGTATATCTTCTTTGGTGAATTATCTCTTCAAGTCTTTTGCCAATTTTGAACTGGGTTGTTTGTTTTCTAATTATTTAGTTTTGAGATTCAGGATCCAAGTGATTTATAATTGATTTTATCCACTATGAAGCTTTTCTTTACATTCTTTTAGCAGTATCTTTCATAGAGCAAAGGTTTTTAATTTTGATGAAGATCAGTTTATCAATGTTTTCATTTATGGATCATGCTTTGTTGTTATATCTAAGAACTATTTGCTTAGTCCTGGATAACAAAACTTTTCTTCTAAAAGTTTTATCATTTAACATTTTAAACATTTGATCAATCTTGAGTTAGTTTTTGTAGAAGGCAGATTTCTTTTCATTGGTGTGTTATGTATCTTTTCCCATCCTTTTACTTTTTACTTCCTTATATTATTAAATTGAAATGAGATTCTCACAGGCAGGACTTAGTTGTTTCATGTCTTTTATTAATTCTGAGAATGTCTATTGTTTAGTGCATTTGACCATTTGCATTTAATGTAATTAGTGACATGTTTGGATTTAAGCCTACAATTTAAGTACTTGCATTGTATTTTTTCTTCCCTTTCCTGTACTTCTCTTTTCCCATTCCTGCTGTTTAGCCTATCCAGTATGGTGTGTGTGTGTGTGTGTGTGTGTTTTGGTGGGGTTTATTACTTTTTAGTTTTAAATATTTTATTTGTTTATTGTTTATATATTCTGTTTGTTGAGAATTTCTGTCTTTTAATTCAACTCGACTGCTTGCCCTTACTTTTTATGTTTATCATATTTTAAAAACAGTTAGTTTACTATATATAGCATGGGTCATTTATATGCAAGGTGCATACAATAATTTTTGGCTTTGTTTTTTAGTTATATTATTCTGTGGATCAGAAATCACTTTTAACTGATTAGCCTAAATTGGCCAGAAAAATATATGATTCCTAATTATTGACAAGGCTTACCATCTTAAGATAAATGAGTCAGCTAATAAAAATCACCTTCTTTCTCCCCAACATCACTAAACGACAAACTATATTGGAAAGGAGAGATAAGGAAGAAACTAGTCTTGCCCAAATTGGCAATAGTTTGGAAAGGGAGGGACACTTATTTCTAAGGCTGCTTAGCCATTGTATGCAACTAAAGTATACAACTTCCTCATTCACATGATAATTTCAAATGCCTCCCTCTTGACTTTCTTTGAAATAACAAACAAAGCAACTTAACGGGCGCTCAGCAGTGTGCAAGTCTTAGTTCAAGAGTGCTGAGTAATTAGTATCATTTATAGGAGGAAAACACCAAGATTATAATATTTTTTTTTTACATTGGCCAGAGATTGGGGATTATTAGTGGAATGATAAGAGCTATCATAGTATTTCCCACCATGTCCAATACATAGGCCTGTGTCCTTTAGTGATGCCTGTCTCTAAAGTGTGCTTAATTTGGTTGCAACATGGCATAAGCAATGTTGTTCAGCATAAACAGGCTGAATTTTTAGCTCAGTCATCATTTTGGAACATACTGGCAGCACAAGAATGTTAGCAGGATAAAGTTAGTAAGGTGTTTATAAGAATAAAACTGGACTGTAGTAAGTACTCTATCTGTGGGATTCCAGTCATTTCTTATGCTCCATTTCTGATCCCCTCAGCTTCAGCAGTCCTTGGATCAGCTGCTGCTAGGGCTCTGAGGAACTTCACAGGGGTGTGACTTAACACTATTTAATCTTAAGCTGGAACAGCAGTTGAACAGTGCTGGAATGACTTTGAGGAGATACCCCACGTCCAAGGGCAGAGAAGCCCCAGCAAGATGGTAGGCACTGGAGAGGTGGCTTCGTTGTAATGGAGCAACTTTGGGGAGATATCCCACGTCCAAGGGCAAAGGAAAAGCCCCAGCAAGATGGTAGGAGGGGCGAAATCATGAAATTGCATTTAGAATCAAATTCCATACCCGCCAGAGATGCTCAAAGGGCTCAAACAAACCACAGATCCACCAGGACACAGAGATCCACAGAGACTGAGACAGAATTGTGTTTGAGTGTCTCCTCTGGGTACAGGTCAGCAATGGACTGCTACAGGGGCAGGGGCTCTGGGTACAGTAGACCTGGGAATGGCATAAGCCCTCTTGGAGGAGGTCGCCATTAACCCCACCATAGAGCCGCCAGAACTTACACAGAACTGGGGAAACAGACTCTTGGAGGGCACAAACAAAACCTTATGTGCACCAGGACCCAGGAGAAAGGAGCAGTGACCCCACAAGAGACTGACCTAGACTTGCCTGTGAGTGTCCAGCAGTCTCTGGGGGAGGTGTGGGTAGCAGTGGCCTGTTGCAGGGTTTGGGGCACTGAGTGCAGCAGTGCTTGCATGGAACCTTTTGAAGGAGTTGTCATTATCTTCATTACCTCCACCATAGTTTGGCCTCAGGTCAGATAACACAGGGAGGGAATACAGCCCCTCCCATCAACAGAAAATTGGTTTAAAGATTTACTGAGCATGGCCCTGCCCATCAAAACAAGACCCAGATTTCCCCCTCAGTCTCTCCCATCTGCAAGCTTCCATAAGCCTCTTATCCTTCTCCATCAGATGGCAGACAGAATGAAAACCACAATCACAGAAAACTAACCTATCTGATCACATGGAACACAGCCTTGTCTAACTCAATGAAACTATGAGCCATGCCATGTAGGGCTATCCAAGATGGAAGGGCCGTGGGGGAGAGTTCTGACAAAATGTGGTCCACTGGAGAAGGGGATGACAAACAACTTCAGTATTGTTGCCATGAGAACCCCATGGACTGTATGAAAAGGCAAAAAGATAGGACACTGAAAGATGAACTCCGCAGGTTGGTAGGTGTCCAATATGCTACTGGAGATCAGTGGAGAACTAACTCTAGAAACAATGAAGAGACAGAGCCAAAGTAAAAGCAATGCCCAGTTGTGGATGTGACTGGTGATGGAAGTAAACTCCAATGCTGTAAAGAGAAATATTGCATAGGAATCTGGAATGTTAGGTACATGAATCAAGGCAAATTGGAAGTGGTCAAACAAGAGATGGCAAGAGTGAACATCAACAATTTAGGAATCAGCAAACTACTAAAATGGACTGGAATGCGGGAATTTAACTCAGATAACCATTATATCTACTACTGTGGGCAAGAATCCCTTAGAAGAAATGGAGTAGCCATCATAGTCAACAAAAGAGTTTGAAAACCAGTACTTGAATGTATCTAAAAAACAAGAGAATGATCTCTATTTGTTTCCAAGGCTATCCATTCAATACCAAATAATCCAAGTCTATGCCCCAACAAGTAATGCTGAAGAAGCACAAGTTGAATGGTTCTATGAAGACCTAAAAGAGCTTCTAGAACTAACACCCAAAAAAGATGTCCTTTTCATTATAGAGGACTGGAATGCAAAAGTAGGAAGCCAAGAAATAACTGGAGTAACAGGCAAATTTGGCTTTGGAGTACAAAATGAAGCAGGTCAAAGGCTAACAGTTTTGCCAGGAAAACGCACTGGTCATAGCAAACACCCTCTTCCAACAGCACAAGAGAAGACTCTACACATGGACATCACCAGATGGTTGACACTGAAATCAGATTGATTATATTACCCAAAGATGGAGAAGCTCTATACAGTCAGCCAAAATAAGACCGGGAGCTGACTGTGGCTCAGATCATGAATTCCTTATTGCCAAATTCAGACTGAAATTGAAGAAAGTAGGAAAACCACTAGACCACTCAGGTATGACCTAAATCAAATCCCTTACGATTATACAGTGGAAAGTGAAGTCGCTCAGTCGTATCCGACTCTTTGCGACCCTATGGACTGTGGCCTATCAGGCTCCTCAGTCCATGGGATTTTCTAGGCAAGACTGCTGGAGTGGATTGCCATTTCCTTCTCTAGGGGATCTTCCCAAGCTGACAAATATATTCAAGGGATTATATCTAATAGACAGAGTGCCTGAAGAACTATGGACAGAGGTTTGTGGCATTGTACAGGAGGCAGGGATCAGACCATCCCCAAGAAAAAGAAATGCAAAAGGCAATTGTTGTCTGAGGAGGCCTTACAAATAGCTGTGAAAAGAAGAAAAGGGAAAGATATACCATTTGAATGCAGAGTTCCAAAGAATAGCAAGGAGAGATAAGAAAGCCTTCCTCAGCAATCAATGCAAAGAAACAGAGGAAAACAACAGAATGGGAAAGACTAGAGATCTCTTCAAGAAAATTAGAGATACCAAGGGAACATTTCATGCAAAGATGGGCTCAATAAAGGACAGAAATGGTAGGGACCTAACAGAAGCACAAGATATTAAGACAAAGTCAGAAGAATACAGAGAAGATCTATACAAAAAAAGGCCTTCAAGACACAGATAATCATGATGGTGTGATCACTCACCTAGAGCCAGACATACTGGAATGTGAAGTCAAGTAGACCTTAGGAAGCATTACTACAAACAAAGCTAGTGGAGGTGGTGGAATTCCAGTTGAGCTATTTCAAATCCTAAAAGATGATGCTGTGAAAGTGCTGCACTCCATATGTCAGCAAATTTGGAAAACAGCAGTGGGCACAGGACTGGAAAAGGTCAGTTTTCATTCCAATCCCAAAGAAAGGCAATGCCAAAGAATGCTCAAACTACCGCACAATTGCACTCATCTCACACATTAGCAAAGTAATGCTCAACATTCTCCAAGCCAGGCTTCAACAGTATGTGAACCATGAACTTCCTGATGTTCAAGGTAGGTTTAGAAAAGGCGAGGGAACCAGAAATCAAATTGCCAACGTTTGCTGGATCATCGAAAAAGCAAGAGAGTTCCAGAAAAACATCTGCTTTATTGACTATGCCAAAGCCTTTGACTGTGTGGATCACAACAAACTGTGGAAAATTCTGAAAGAAATGGGAATACCATACCACCTGACCTGCCTCCTGGGAAATCTGTATGCAGGTCAGGATGCAACAGTGAGAACTTGACATGGAACAACAGACTGGTTCCAAATTGGGAAAGGAATACGTCAAGGCTGTATACTGTCGCCCTGATTTAACTTATATGCAGAGTACATCATGAGTTGCTGGACTGTATGAAGCAGAAGCTGGAATCAAGATTGTCTGGAAAAATATCAATAACTTTAGATATTCAGATGACACCTCACTTATGGAAGCATGTGAAGAAGAACTGAAGATCCTCTAAGCTCAACATTCAGAAAACTAAGATCATGGCATCTGGTCCCATCACTTTATTGCAAATAGATGGAGAAACAATAGAAACAGTGAGAGAATTTATTTTGGGGGGCTCCAAAATCTCTGCTGATGGTGACTACAGCCATGAAATTAAAAGATGCTTGCTCCTTGGAAGAAAAGTTAGATCAACCTAGACAGCATATTAAAAAGCAGAGACATTACTTTTCCAACAAATGTCCATCTAGTCAAAGCTATGGTTTTCCAGTAGTTATGTATGGATGTGAGAGTTAGACTATAAAGAAAGCTGAGTGCTGAAGAATTGCTGCTTTTGAACTGTGGTGTTGGAGAAGACTCTTGCGAGCCCCTGGACTGCAAGAAAATCTAATCAGTCCATCCTAAAGGAAATCAGTCCTGAATATTCATTGGAAGGACTGATGCTGAAGCTAAAACTTCAATACTTTGGCCACCTGATGTGAAGATCTAACTCATTTGAAAAGACCCTGATGCTGGGAAGGATTAAAGGCGGGAGGAGAGGGGACGACAGAGGATGAGATGGTTGGAAGACATCACTGACTTGATGGGCATGAGTTTGAGTAAGCTCCAGGAGTTGGTGATGGATAGGAAAGCCTGGCCTGCTTCAGTCAATAGGGTCACAAAGAGTTGGACATGACTGAGCGACTGAACTGAACTGAATTTCAGGTCATATAGTCTCTCACCTCTGCCTCAGGGCTTTCCTGTTTATTAAACATGGACAGTTACTTCTGAGAGGCAGCAAGAGTTAATACCTAGTATAGTGAAAACTTTGATGGAAGTTAGTAGGAAATTACTTCCCTTTTCCTTTTCCTCATTATCTGTGTGCTCAAACAATGGTCCTGAGATTTAGTCTATACATATATTCTCTCAGAGGAAGCCCTCAGGAAATCAAGCAATTGATTGCATTTGTCGGCAGCCACCTGATAACACATTCTCTTAATTTTCCCCTCTTCACTCCTGCTTCACACTCTTTGTGTCTTTTCTTCTGCTCCCTGGTACTGCAGTCTCTAATTACACATTAACACTTAAAGCTATTTCTATTGTTCCATTTTCTGGGGAACGTTGGCCCAGACACGTAATAACATTATTACTTAATTAAGAGACCCATGTGAAATATAATAAAATATGAGATAAGCATTTCTAGCTGTATATGGATATTAAAAAATTATGTTTAGTTTACTGCAATGAAATTTGTTTGCTTCACTTTTTGAATTTAATTTCCACTTCCTCTTTTCACTACTGCACACACAAAGGGACTCTGGTCATCAGTCTTCTAACAGGTGTGTGCTGGGGAATCTGTGATCAATAAATAGCTTTTAATGACTTCTGAGTTGTTTTAATAGAAACTTCAGTGATGCATAATATGGAGGTGAAACCGATTTTTATCTCCCCTCAGAATTATGAAGCCGACTTCAAACTACTTTATAATATCTTTGGATCTTTGAAATAGTTATGTGAGGTAAGCAGGAAATCAGGTTTATTTATCTTTCATAGGACTCTAACTGGGGTTCAGGGAGATAAGGAGACTTACCTTAGAGGTCACAGAGGAAATCATTGTCAGAAGTAGAATTGTTGGTTTACCAAAATTTTATTCTTTCCCGTATGATCTCCTTTACATCAAGAGTTTACAGACCTTGGATCTTTTAAATATCTTTTAAATAGCCATAGCATCTATGGCTCCGAGAAGGCAATGGCACCCCACTCCAGTACTCTTGCCTGGAAAATCCCATGGACGGAGAAGCCTGGTGGGCTGCAGTCCATGGGGTCGCTAAGAGTCGGACACGACTGAGCGACTTCAGTTTCACTTTTCACTTTCATGCATTGGAGAAGGAAATGGCAACCCGCTCCAGTGTTCCTGCCTGGAGAATCCCGGGGACGGTGGAGCCTGATGGGCTGCTGTCTACGGGCTCGCACAGAGTCGGATACGACTGAAGCGACTTAGCAGCAGCAGCATCTATGGCTAGCATTTCTGACAGTCTGGTCTTCTAATTTTTTCACTGGTTCAAAAGTTTTCTAGTTTATATGATGTAATAGAAAATATATAATATGTAACAACGTGAACTTGAATGGATCAATTCTATAAAAGAAGCAAATTACATTTCATCTTTATGTATCTTATGCCTTTTTTGCTCTTATTATTATGATATTGTTATTCTCAGCTCTTTTGAACATTATTTATTGAGATATAATTGATGCACAGTTTTATATAAGTTACAGGTGTACAGCATATTGTGATTCACAGTTTTTAAAGGTTATACTCCATTCATAGTTATTTTAAAATATAGGCTATGTTCCTTGTGTTGTACAATATGTCTTGTAGCTTACTTACTGTATGCAGAACAGTTTATACCTCTTTATCCCCTACTCTTTCTTGCCCCTCCTCCATTCCTCTTCCCGATTGGTTTTCACAAGTTTGTTCTCTGTATCTGTGTCCCATGTCTTTTTATAAATGCTTATTATTTATTCTGAGTATCTTTCACTTGTTTATTAAAAAATATATTATACAAAGCTCTTTGCTTCTCTCCTCCAATTTTTATATATCCTCATTAAAGCTCTCACTAGAACTGTGAGATTGGCTGTTTCTACAAATAAAAGGAAATGTTTCTGTTCTGTTTATTGAGAGTAGTCTTATACTGCTATAGGGGGATTTATATCCATAGCTCTCATATATACTAATAAGATATGTAAGCATAAATAATCAGTATATGAAAAGCAAGCACATTATATCTAAAGAATATAATAAGCATATTGTGTTATAAATAACTGATACAATTCTGGTTTTACATACCTGGACTAATCTTTGTACTATAAAAATTAAGTAGAATTTTAAATATAAAATACAAAATAGTTGTGATAAGCTAAGTTATATAAAGGTACAGTATTTCTTTACAATAATATGCCTCACATTTTTCTCTTCAATAGTTGGTGTCTATTTTTCACCATGAGATTTCTCAAATGATGGTTGAGGCATCAAATGAGTAATAATTAGCTACTGCTTAGGTAACAACAAATCCTATTTCAATATTTTCTGTAGGTACAATAAAGGGGAAACTGAAATTTTTTTTCTGTATGTCAACATTCTCACTCCTCACACTTCATTAAATCAAGATGAAATAAATCTCTGAAGACTGAAGTACAAATTTTAGAGCTGTATTGATTTAACCTTCCCTTTGTAAATATTTCATAGTTCTATAATGTGCAAATGCAGTCACACATAGAACAAAGAATTGCACTTTTTTGTTAGTATGCAGAGGGAGTAACTGACAGCTTTTATTATACCATTTAGGAAATAATACACATGAAAATGTGGAAGGATATTTCGTTATTATTACGGGATGTCAAGAATTGATGAAACGTTGTTTATAAAGGAAGAAATTTGTAGAGAATATTTTAAATGTACCATTTTCCACATGTAAATCCATTTACCTTTTATAACCTAAATTTTTTTCTCATTTTTTTCAAGTTATTTATTGGTTCTTTTCATATGAGGGGCTTTTTTTTTTTTTTGTCAGTCTTTGTCTCTCCCTCATTGACACTGAAGAAACTCAGAATTTAAATATGTGGTATTATGGAAACTTCTTCTATATCAGCACACTGTGAAGTCACAGAGATATAAAAATAAATATATTTCATTTCATTGAAGGATCCATTAAGGAAGAAGTAACCTTTCTCATTTAAGGGTTGGGAGTAAGGCTGTAAAAATGACAAATATGTTATATCACTGCTTAATGTTTTCTCTTTTTAAGCTTTATATAAAAATAAAGTTGTATCCAACCCAGAAGATTTTAGTGAATGTTGATATATCAAGACATAACAGAATTCATTGTCTGCTGCCATAGAAGTGACATCAAAAAAAGGAGGGCTATTTGCTATTTTAATATGGACTTTGCTAAGAAGGCAGAGAAAATTGATCTAATGGTGAATAAGAGACTAGTATCATGAGCTATCAGTTTGACCTGCTTTATTAGACAAAAATTTGGTAATTGCACACATGTACACACACATACACAAACAAATATTTTAGGAAAATATTGTTACATACTTATAGACCAGCAACTTGGTGCTCTGAAACAAAAATTCAATCTACATCAAGGCAGACTGCATTCAGAAATCTACTGATGAACCTCAGGACATGGTAAAGAGAGTTTTGTCTAACAGGGGCCAGAGCTTTTCATTAGAGGGCAAACTTTAATCAGTATAGACAGACTTCTCAATATTGACTCTGTGCTGACTTATAAAACTTTCCCATGAAAATAATAATACAGATATATAAAAGAAAGGGTAACTATATTCAATTTTTTGGATTTATTCTTTAAGACTGGATGGCTACTTCTTGTTACAGTATTGGTAGGGTGTGTTATGTGTTGTGTTCTGTGTGTGAGCATTCACATATATTTGAAAGAGTGGGGGTTTCCCACATGGCACAGTGGTAAAGAATGCTAATGAAGGAGACATAAGAGACATGGGTTTGATCCCTGGGTTGGGAAGATTCCCTGGAGTAGGAAATGGCAACTTATATTCTTGCCTGGAAAATTCCATGAATAGAGGGGCCTGCAGACTATAGTCACAAAGAGTCAGACAGGACTAGAATGACTAAGCAGGTGATACTGCTCCTAGTGATCTGACTTTAAGTTGGTTTTATTTTCTTGGAGAAAGTTTGAGCTTTAACATTTCTGATTTTTTTCTTCTTAGAATTTTCTCTATATATTTCCTCTTGCCCATTCAAGTTAAAGCATAAGGAAAGTAGGCTACTCATCCCTCTAAGCCTGCTCTTTTGTCAGTGAATATGTGTATAAAAAAATCTTGTTATATGGGAATCATAGCTATTTTGTGATGTTAAAGCCTCCTTTTTCCTAATTATTTTCAATTCTTTTTCTCCATGCCTATTTCTAGGACAAATCTTGGCTATCTATTCTTCAAGCCTACTATAATCTGAAATGTAGTTATTTATTTCATTCCACAAGTATTTGTTGATCACTTGCTGGATATACACCTGCAGTGTAAGTTTGAGTGTAGAAAGCCCTCCATCTCTAGGACAATCTGCTTTACTTATCTGCCCCCTTACTAAGTTTTAAAAAGTGTCCAGGCATGATGGAGTCACTTCTTAGTATATGTAAATTACTTTACATATTACTTTACATAAATTACTTTACTTGGAGGATAAAAATAAATATTCCATTGAAAGAGGTATCAAATAGTCTTTCTCATCTAAGAGTTTAAAGGTTTTGTTTATTTGTTTATGTGTTTGTTTTTGGTTTTTGCTTCCTCCCTCCCCAGAGCCACCCTCCATGGAGCCTCCAGACTCCCTTAGGAAGCCTGGTCCAGGCTGCCCAACTAGCTAAGCACCCACTCTCTGCCAAGTTTCAGAGGCCAAGGTATGTAAAGTACCCTTCTAGGCTCATGCCTGCCCTGTGGGGTTTAGGGAAGGGCCCAGGTTGGTTTTCTAGTCACAGTGTCTTTTGGTGGTCCCAGGAGAACAGAAGACAGGAGGTGAGGGCAGCACGTGACTCCAGAAGGCCTAAGCATGGGACCAAGGCTGCACAGAGTGCCAGGCCCTGATGGAGAGCTGCTGGGGCCAGGGGGAAGGAGAGGGTGACTTCTCATCTGTGCGCCACAAAGACCCTGTGGCTGCTGTGAGCCTGGTTAGGTAGGGGTAACTTTAGCCCAATCAGGGGTGAAAAAATAGGCTCGGAGAAAAGATTGGAGCAGTCCAGGAAGGGGCTGATCACTAATGAAGCTGACTTCCTGGGGCACCACCCTTCTCAGTGTCTCCCAGGCCAAGTTCTACGGCAGAGCCCTTCTTCCCCACCAGCACCCCTAGTTTCATCCCTGTGAGATATTTCCTAACCTGTAAACTGCCTCATGCTTGCTCCCCAGCCCCTCTAGCTGATGGGAATTGTTCCAGGCCCTCATTCCTAGTGAGCACCAGAGTAGCAGGGCCCAGGTGGCACTGGCCTCCTGGAACACTGTCCACAGCCTAGAGCCTCAGGGCTCTGTTGTTCCTTTTGGAGTGGAGGGGGAGACTGGTCTACCCCAGCCCTGAAGGGCTTCTCCATGCGTGGGTCCCCTCTAGGAACTGACAACCCCCCCAGACAACCCCCACCCCCACTCCCTGGCTGGAAGACATCTATCTAGAAAGAGAGGGAGACAAAGCAAGCAAAGGGAACAGAACATGTGTTACATATCTGTTTATTTCATTTATTCAGCACTCAGTATAAACAAATGCTTATTGTATGCTTCTTTGTACCAGACACTATATAGTAATTTGAGAACTGGAAAGTGTGAACAAAACAGAAAAAAATCCCCTCAAGGAGCTTACATTCTACTAGGGGAAGTAGGCAACAAACAATAACGATATAAATAAAAAAGTAATTTTTATGATATGGTTAGAAGGTTGTAACCCCTGTAAGGGTGGGGGGAAATAGATCAGGGTAAGTGAGATCAGGAGTGCTTGTGGGCAGCAGCAGTTTTAAGGGATGATCATGGGATGATCAGCATAGACTTCCTTGGGAAGGTATTCTGAGCTGAGTCTTGATAGAGGTGACAGTTAGCCAAGCAGATATTTGGGAAAGGACTCTCCAGGCCAGAGAAACATCTAGAGTAAATTGGAAACCACACAAAGGTGGTCAGTGCTACTATGGAGATATTGAGTGAAATAAGGGTGCATGCGTGCTAAGTTGCTTAGTCAAGCCTGATTCTTTGTGACCCTATGGACTGTAGCCCACCAGGTTCCTCTGTTCATAAGATTTTTCAGACAAGAATATTGGAGCAGCTGCCATTTCCTTCTCCAGGGATCTTCCCGACCCAGCAATGGTACCTTCATCTATTATCCCTCCTTTTGACAGGCAGGTTCTTTACCAATGAGCCACCAAGTAAGGGAATTATTGGTGGGCTATTATTTAGGGCCATTGACTGACCTGATGTACACTTGAAAGGAATATTATGGTTACTATGTGGAAAATAGACCATCACAGAGGAAGAGGAGAAGTAGCGTGGGAGGAAGGAGGCTTGCATGTCCAAGTGGGAGGTGATGGTGACTCAGACTTGGGTCATAGCAGAGAAAATAGTCAGAAGTGATCAGATTCTGGCTATTTTGAACATATCCAAAGTTCTAGATCGTTGTGTGTAAAAGAAAATGAGAAGCCAAAGATGATGTCAACAGTTTTGACCTAAACAATGGTAATGACAGAATCACTGTCAAAGAATGCAAAGGAAAGGGTTTGTGTAGGGTAAGACCAGAATTTCAGTTTCAGACAACCAAATGAAGAAGTAAGGAAATTAGTTTGATGAGTCTAGACTTCTAGAGGAAGGTCTGGGCTAGAGATATCACTTTATGAGTCATTAGCATATAGAAAATAGAGAAAGGCAGTCAAATTGGATAAGCTCGCCCGTTGAAGTGTGTGTTGATGGAGAACAAGAAATGATATGAGATGCTGAATTACTCTAATAGTAGGAGAAACGCTGGGCTGGATGAAGCACAAGCTGGAATCAAGATTGCTGGGAGAAATATCAATAACCTCAGATACGCAGATGACACCACCCTTATGGCAGAAAGTGAAGAAGAACTAAAGAGAGCCTCTTGATGAAAGTGAAAGAGGAGAGTGAAAAAGTTGGCTCAAAGCTCAGAAAACAAAGATCATGGCATCCGGTCCCATCACTTCATGGCAAATAGATGGGGAAACAGTGGCTGACTTTATTTTTCTGGGCTCCAAAATCACTGCAGATGGTGATTGCAGCCATGAAATTAAAAGATGCTTACTCCTTGGAAGGAAAGTTATGACCAACCTAGACAGCTTATTAAAAAGCAGAGACATTACTTTGCCAACAAAGGTCCATCTAGTCAAGGCTATGGTTTTTCCAGTGGTCATGTATGGATGTAAGATTTGGACTATAAAGAAAGCTGAGCACTGAAGAATTGATGCTTTTGAACTGTGGTGTTGGAGAAGACTCTTGAGAGTCCCTTGGACTGCAAGGAGATCCAACCAGTCCATCTTAAAGGAGATCAGTCCTGAATGTTCATTGGAAGGACTGATGTTGAAGCCGAAACTCCAATACTTTGGCCACTTCATGCCAAGAGCTGACACATTTGAAAAGACCCTATTGATGGGAAAGATTGAAGGCAGGAGGAGAAAGGGATGACAGAGGATGAGATGGTTGGATGGCATCACTGACTCAATGGGCATGAGTTTGAGTAAATTCCGGGAGTTGGTGATGGACAGGGAGGCCTGGCCTGCTGCAGTCCATGGGGTTGCAAAGAGTTAGACATGACTGAGCAACTGGACTGAGCGACTGAACTGAACTGAACTGAACTGTAACAGTAGGAGGCTGAGGAGAAGGTGGGGAAGGTGAAAACATGAAAAACCAAGATAGTATTTTGTCCTGGAAGGCAAATTAAGAAGTCTATCAAGGAAGAGGAGTGGCCAACTCTGGTAAATGCTTATAGGTCAAAGGAGAAGGGGACTGAGAATTAACAATCAGAAATTGGCAGGGAGGGCTTCAGATAAAAGACTTTAAGTAAATTCCTTTCCTTCACAAGACAAATACTAGAATATTCCAAGAGGCAATGTGTCTGTAATCATTAAGAACATATCTTTAGAATCAGATCGATATGGACCTCGGTCCCAGCTCTGCCTCAGGTTAGTTTCTGACTTTGGGATAGTAAGTCCTTCCTGAACATCAGTTTCCTCCTGCTTAAAAATTAGTAGTAATATACACTTCATAAAGTGGTTGGAGGAATTAAATATTTAACTGCTGATCTTCTTCCTGATATTTGCTTGCGTGCTAAGTCACTTCAGTCGTGTCCAACTCTTTGTGACCCTATGGATTGTAGTCTGTCAGGCTCCTCTGTCCATGGGTATTCTCTAGGCATGAATACTGTAGTGGGTTGCCATGCCCTTCTCTAGGGGATCTTCCCAACCCAGGGATTGAACCTGTGTCTCTTATGTCTCCTGCATTAGCAGGCGGGTTCTTTATGAGTAGCACCACGTGATAAGCGCTCCTGATATTTGATGAGTGAAAATAAATGGGAGTTATGATTATTGTAAGTCTGGTTATAGTTATCATTAAACCTAGTAGTCAAGGCCACCTTAAATGTGATTCTAATTCACCTATTCAGCCCAGATGTTCACCATGTTCCCTTATTTCAGTCCAAAGTTACCTCCCATCATCCCCAGAATATTCTTAATGTTTTAATGCTTTCTCTTTTCCCTTGTTAGCCCATATGTTTTTCTCAGGTTAGAATACCTCCCACCCATCTCTGCCTATCAGGAGCCCTCATATTCTTCAAACTCTCACTCAGGTCCTGTTCTTTTCTGGAATGCTTCCTTTATCACTTCAGTCAGATGCAGTTTTAATCTTCTTGGAATTCATTTAACTCTAATAACTGCACTATCAATATATCTCTAGTACACACCACATCAAGAATATGAATCTGTTTACATGATCTATTTCCTTGAACTACAGTGTGGGTTCTAAGAGGTTAGTGATGTCTCTCCCACCTTAAAGGTACAACAGTCCTTTGGTGTTGGTAGATGATGATGTTATTTCTCTGGAACTGTTTCATAGCTGGACTCTTCTCCACTTTTGAGGGCTAATCTTTAGATCCTTCCATGTAGTGAAACAAAGAACCCTTGAAAATTATGAAGCCTTTTAAAGATGATGTTCAAATGGTCAAAAGATTTCTGTGAGAACTTGAGCAGTAATTCTACTTCTCAAGAAAATAAAAGGATGATCTTTAGGACCAAATGAGAAAGTATATATAAAATATCTAAAAGATGTCAAACACAGAAGAACACTAAAAGTAGTAATTTACTAATATTATTCACAAAAGCACATTTTGTATTCAACTTTATGTCTCTAAACATAGGTATTTCAGACTCATATTTAAGTAAAATTTATTAGTGCTATTGTACATGCTAGATACTGTGCTAGGTGCATTCTTAGGTATTACCACATATGATTCCTACTATAAAACAATCTTATAGCTGAATTTTTTTTTTTTTAATAAATGAGCAATTTGGGTTTGAATGACTTAGCACTTTGTCTAACATCACATATTTAATGTCTCCAGATTCCAAGTTTAATGTTCTTTCATATGTATTGGCAATAATTATAATATCAGTATTTATTAAGCACTGAATCTACATAATGCATTATACTCAATCATATAGGACACCATTTAATTCTCATGATATACTCATGAGGAAGCTGCCAAAGACTCAGTCAGGATTCAAGGAAGTCAGACCATTTTCCCTGGTTCACTCAGGTAAGGGTTGTGGAACAAGGATTTAAATCCAAATTGGTCTGATTCTGAAGTCAGTGGTTTTCCTACTCCTTACACTATCCATTGTTTTGGAGGCTTATCACTACCAAATGAGAGCCAGTTTGAGTAGGAGACACACAAATATTTTGCCTCAATGTGGTAATGTTGTAGACTGTTTCTTAAATGTCACTGGCCAGAAAACAATGGCTTGAGATCTCTCATTTGGTTTTTAATTGAAAGGTTCATGGAACTCCTGAAATGTCTTCTGCATTTTTGACTCTAAATCCTTCCTCTCTTTCTTTGAATGGGTAATTTCATACATTGTTCAAGCCTTAGAATAGCTGAAACCTCTTCTGGGAAGCCTTTCCTTCTATTTCCTGTCTAAACAGTGCAGTGTTGACAAGTGTTCTCATGGTGCTCTGGACTAATCTGTATCACCCACCAATCATAATGCTATTCCTCTCTTCCCCTCCCCCAAAGTAGGTCTTTAAAGTTCATAGTCACCACAGAGCTGCGAACATGGAAAATGCTCAAAAAGTTTGCTATTCTCAGTAGTATCTTTCACTGTTCCCTTGTAGTCAGTGAGTCATTTTTCAGCAAAAATAATTTTTTTTCTCAATTACTGATAGCATGTTTCTCCCCTACTTCCCACTCTGAAGTGGTTTTCCTCTTCCTATATTTTGGGAACAAGAACTTCATTTTATTTAAGAACGTTTTGCCAGATCATTCTTTCTTTGTTCTTAGGCCACCATTACCTCTGTTCTTTCCAGATGTGGAAAGTGACATTTTCTCTGAAACTGAATTGTGTTCCTTTTTGCTTATGTCTGAATTTTTGCTTTAGTTTTTGAGTGGTCTTTTTTTTTTTTTTTTTTTAATTTTTTGAGTAGCTACAGATCATTTCTATGAAGACCTACAAGACCTTCTAGAATTAACACCCAAAAAATATGTCCTTCTCACTATAGGGAACTGGAATACAAAAGTAGGAAGTCAAGAGATACCTGGAATAATAGCAAAGTTGGGCTTGGAGTACAAAATGAAGCAGGTCAAAGGCTAACAGAGTTTTGCCAGGAAAATGCACAGGTCATAGCAAACACCCTCTTCCAACAACACAAGAGAAGACTCTAAACATGGACATCACCAGATGGTCAATAACAAAATCAGATTGATTATATTCTTTGTAGCCAAAGATGGAGAAGCTCTATACAGTCAGCAAAAACAAGACCAGGAGCTGACTCTGGTGCAGATCATGAAATCCTTGTTGCCAAATTCAGACTGAAATTGAAGAAAGTAGGGAAAACCACTAGACCATTCAGGTATGACCTATATAAAATCCCTTATGATCATACAGTGGAAGTGACAAATAGCTTAATGGGATTATATCTAATAAACATAGTGCCTGAAGAACTATGGACAGAGGTTCGTTACATTGTACAGGAGGCAGTGATCAGACCATCCCCAAGCAAAAAAAGAAAAAATCAAAAAGGCAAACTGGTTGTCTGAGGAGGTCTTACAAATATCGGAGGAAAGAAGAGAAGCTAAAGGCAAAGCAGAAAAGGAAAGATATAGCATTTGAATTCAGAGTTCCAAAGACTAGCAAGGAGAGATGAGAATGCCTTCCTCAGTGATCAGTGCAAAGAAATAGAAGAAAGCAATAGAATGGGAAAGGCTAGAGATCTCTTCAAAAAAATTAGAGAGACCAAGAGAACATTTCATGCAAAGATGGGCACAATAAAGGACAGAAATGATATGGACCTAACAAAAGAAAAAGATAATAAGAAGTGGCAACAATACACAGAAGAACTATATAAAAAAGATCTTCATGACTCAAATAAACACGATGGTGTAATCACTCACCTAGAGCCAGACATCCTGGAATGTGAAGTCAAGTGGGCCTTAGGAAGCATCACTATGAACAAAACTAGTAGAGGTGATGGAATTCCAGTTGAGCTATTTCAAATCCTAAAAGGTGATACTGTGAAAGTGCTGCACTCAATATGCCAGCAAATCTGGAAAATTCAGCAGTGGGCACAGGACTGGAAAAGGTCAGTTTTCATTCCAATCCCAAATAAATGCAGTGCCAAATAATGTTCAAACTACCATACAATTGCACTCATCTCACATGCCAGCAAAGTAACGCTTAAAATTCTTCAAGCAGACTTCAACAGTATGTGAACCATGAACTTCCAGATGTTCCAGCTGGATTTAGAAAAGACAGAGGAAAGAGAGTTCAAATTGCCAACATCTACTTGTCAGAAAAACATCTAGAAACTTGTAGAAAACTTGTGAAAAACATCTACTTCTGTTTTATTTCCTACGCTAAAGCCTTTGACTGTGTGGATCACAACAAACTGTAGAAAATTCTTAGAGATAGGACTACAGATGACATTACCTGCATCCTGAGAAATCTGTATGCAGCAGATTAGAAGCAACAGTTAGAACTAAATGTGGAACAACAGACGGGTTTCAAATTGGGAAAGCAGTACATCAAGGCTGTATATTGTTACCCTGCTTATTTAGCTTATATGCAGAGTACATCATGCGAAATGCTCGGCCAGATGAAGCACAAGCTGGAATCAAGACTGTTGGGAGAAATATCAATAACTCCAGATATGAAGATGACACCACCCTTATGGAAGAAAGTGAAGAAGAACTAAAGAACCTCTTAATGACTGTGAATGAGGAGAGTGAAAAAGTTGGCTTAAAACTCAACATTCAGAAAACTAAGATCATGGTATCCGGTCCCATCACATCATGGTAAATAGATGGGGAAACAATGTAAACAGTGGCAGAATTTATTTTGGAGGGCTCAGATGGTGACTGCAGCCATGAAATTAAAAGACGCTTGCTCCGTGGAAGAAAAGCTATGAGCAACCTAGACAGCATATTAAAAAGCAGAGACATTGGCAACAAAGTCCATCTAGTCAAAGTTATGGTTTTCCAGTAGTCATGTATGGATGTGAGAGTTGGACTATAAAGAAAGCTGAGTGCCAAAGAACAGATGCCTTTGCACTGTGGTGTTGGAGAAGACTCTTGAGAGTCCCTTGGACAGCAAGGAGCTCTAACCAGTATCCTAAATGAAATCAGTCCTGAATATTCATTGGAAGGACTGATGTTGAAGCTGAAACTCCTTTACTTTGGCCACCTGATATGGAGAACTGACTCATTGGAAAAGACCTTGACTCTGGGAAAGATTTAAGGGCGAGGAGAAGGGCATGACAGAGGATAAGATGGTTGGATCTCACCAATTCACCAACTCGATGGACATGAGTTTGAGCATGCTCCGGAAGTGGTGATGGACAGGGAAGCCTGGTGTGCTGCAGTCCATTATGGGTCACAGTGATTTGGACACAACTGAGTGACTGAACTGAACTGAAAGATCATGTTCCAAGCATTCATGAATGAAATGATATGTAAATAGAAAATCACACACACTAATGCTGTGACATTCCAAATCTCCTCTGACACAGAGGTGTGGACAGGGTCAGGATGCCTTCTATACTGCATCACGTGGATTATGATTTTCTCTTTCACCACCCTAACTAGACTGGCCACATCTAAGCTATGGTCTGGATGAATAGAGAATAACTCTTACTGATGTAGTTTCAGTCATCTTTCCAGACTCTCTTACCCCACGATTAGATGCTACAGAAATAAGAATTGGAATTAGCCGGTGGAGGTAGATACCATGGTGAAAGACCTAGCATATACTTGAGACATAGCACATTACTTTAAGGAAGACCTCCACTTTATTCTTATGAGAAGTACATAAGAAGTGCTATAGCACATTGGCGGTTGACCAGGGGGTACTCTTCTGTCAGATCCAGTTTCAAATTCTATTTCTGCAATTTGTTAGAAGTCAATATCTTGGACATGTGATTTTAACATCCCTGAAGTCCAGTTTATTAATATTTATGTATAAAATCATAGTCCATTAAGATTTGATAGGATATGTATGATTACAGTGTCTGCATGCAACAGGCACTAAATAAACAGTGATTATACACATTTTTGTTACATAGAGATTTACAAAGCATGTTTATAGAAAATCAATTTGTGAGAAAGATGAGCTCTATCTTCACTACATGCCCTAGGAACTTCATCATTTTTGGTCTCCCTGTCTCCTCTTTAGACCTTGTTCATAGCAAGAGATGGTTTTATATTCACATTTTTGTCCACGGTACATAGTAAACCTTTAGTATTTTTTAGATGAGCTTTAGGGTGAATTTAACTCAGATGACCATTATATCTACTACTGTGGGCAAGATCCCTTAGAAGAAATGGAGTAGCCATCATAGTCAACAAAAGAGCCTGAAATGCAGTACTTGGAGGCAATCTCAAAAACGACAGAATGATCTCTGTTCGGTTTCTAAGGCAAACCATTCAATATCACGGTAATCCAAGCCTATGCTCCAACCAGTAACGCTGAAGAAGCTGAAGTTGAATGGTTCTATGAAGACCTACAAGACCTTTTAGAACTAACACTCAAAAAAGATGTCATTTTCATTATAGGGGACTGGAGTGCAAAAGTAGGAGGTCAAGAACACCTGGAGTAACAGGCAAATTTGGCCTTGGAGTACAGAATGAAGCAGGGCAAAGGCTAATAGAGTTTTGCCAAGAGAACACACTGGTCATAGCAAACACCCTCTTCCAACAGCACAAGAAAAGACTCTGCTTCTGCTGCTGCTGCTGCGTCGTTTCAGTTGAGTCCAACTCTGTGTGACCCGAGACGGCAGCCCACCAGGCTCCCCCATCCCTGGGATTCTCCAGGCAAGAATACTGGAGTGGGTTGCCATTTCCATCTCCAAGAAATGAAAGTGAAAAATGAAACTGAAGTCTCTCAGTCATGTCCAACTTCACAACCCCATGGACTGCAGCCTACCAGGCTCCTCCATGGGATTTTCCAGGCAAGAGTACTGGAGTGGGTTGTTCTACACATGGACATTACCAGATGGTCAACACCAAAATCAGATTGATTATATTCTTTGCGGCCAAAGATGGAGAAGCTCTATACAGTCAGCAAAAACAAGACCAGGAGCTGACTGTGGCTCAGATCATGAACTCCTTATTGCCAAATTCAGACTTAGGTTGAAGAAAGTGGGGAAAACCACTAGACCATTCAGATCAGATCAGTCGCTCAATCGTGTCCGACTCTTTGCGATCCCATGAATCACAGTACGCCAGGCCTCCCTGTCCATCACCAACTCCCGGAGTTCACTCAGACTCATGTCCATCGATTCAGTGATGCCATCCAGCCATCTCATCCTCTGGCCTCCCCTTCTCCTCTTGCCCCCAATCCCTCCCAGCATCAGAGTCTTTTCCAATGAGTCAACTCTTCACATGAGGTGGCCAAAGTACTGGAGTTTCAGCTTTAGCATCATTCCTTCCAAAGAAATCCCAGAGCTGATCTCCTTCAGAATGGACTGGTTGGATCTCCTTGCAATCCAAGGGACTCTCAAGAGTCTTCTCCAACACCACAGTTCAAAAGCATCAATTCTTCAGTGATCAGCCTTCTTCACAGTCCAACTCTCACATCCATACATGACCACAGGAAAAACCATTCAAGTATGACTTAAATCAAATCCCTTATTATTATACAGTGAAAGTGAGAAATAGATTTAAGGGACTAGATCTGATAGAATGCCTGATGAACTATGGATGGAGGTTTGTGACATTGTACAGGAGACAAGGATCAAGACAATCCCTATGGAAAAGAAATGCAAAAAAGCAAAATGGCTGTCTGGAGAGGCCTTACAAATAGCTGTGAAAAGAAGAGAAGTGAAAAGCAAAGGAGAAAAGGAAAGATATAAGCATCTGAATGCAGAGTTCCAAAGAATAGCAAGGAGAGATAAGAAAGCTTTCCTCAGTGATCAATGCAAAGAAATAGAGGAAAACAACAGAATGGGAAAGATTAGGGATCTCTTCAAGAAAATTAGAGATACCAAGGGAATATTTCATGCAAAGATGGGCTCAATAAAGGACAAAACTGGTATGGACCTAACAGAAGCAGAAAATACTAAGAAGAGGTGGCAAGAATACACAGAAGAACTGTACAAAAAAGAGCTTCATGACCCAGACAATCACGATGGTGTGATCACTCACCTAGAGTCAGACTTCCTGGAATGTGAAGTCAAGTGGACCTTAGAAAGCATCACTAAGAACAAAGCTAGTGGAGGTGATGGAATTTCAGTTGAGCTATTTCAATTCCTAGAAGATGATGCTGTGAAACTGCTACACTCAATATGCCAGTAAATTTGGAAAACTCAGCAGTGGCCACAGGACTGGAAAAGGTCAGTTTTCATTCCAATTCCAAAGAAAGGCAATGCCAAAGAATGCTCAAACTACCGCACAATTGCACTAATTTCACATGCTAGTAAAGTAATGCTCAAAATTCTCCAAGCCAAGCTTCAGCAATGCATCAACTGTGAACTTCCAGATGTTCAAGCTGGTTTTAGAAAAGGCAGAGGAACCAGAGATCAAATTGCCAACATCCGCTGGATCATGGAAAAAGCAAGAGAGTTCCAGAAAAACATCTATTTCTGCTTTATTGACTATGACTTTTACATAGTCTTTAGTCATAGACTTTGACTACTGACTATGACTATGAGAAAGCCTTTGACTGTGTGGATCTCAATAAACTGTGGAAAATTCTGAAAAAGATGGGAATACCAGACCACCTGACCTGCCTCTTGAGAAATCTATGTGCAGGTCAGGAAGCAACAGTTAGAACTGGACATGGAACAACAGACTGGTTCCAAATAGGAAAAGGAGTACGTCAAGCCTGTATATTGTCACCCTGCTTATTTAACTTCTATGCAGAGTACACCATGATAAACACTGGGCTGGAAGAAGCACAAGCTGGAATCAAGATTGCTGGGAGAAATATCAATAACCTCAGATATGCAGATGACACCACCCTTATGTCAGAGAGTGAAGAGGAACTAAAAAGCCTCTTGATGAAAGTGAAAGAGGAGAGTGAAAAAGTTGGCTTAAAGCTCAACATTCAGAAGACTAAGATCATGGCATCTGGTCCCATCACTTCATGGGAAATAGATGGGGAAACAGTGGAAACAGTGTCAGACTTTATTTTTTGGGGCTCCAAAATCGCTGCAGATGGTGACTGCAGCCACAAAATTAAAAGATGCTTACTCCTTGGAAGAAAAGTTATGACCAACCTAGACAGTATATTGAAAAGCAGAGACATTGCCAACAAAAGTCCATCTAGTCAAGGCTATGGTTTTTTCTGTGGTCATATATGGATGTGAGAGTTGGACTGTGAAGAAAGCTGAGTGCCAATGAATTGATGCTTTGCAACTGTGGTGTTGGAGAAGACTCTTGAGAGTCCCTTGGACTTCAAGAGATCGAACCACTCCATCCTAAAGGATATCAGTCCTGGGTGTTCTTTGAAGGACTGATTATATAGCTGAAACTCCAATACTTTGGCTACCTCATGCAAAGAGTTGACTCATTGGCAAAGACCCTGATGCTGAGAGGGATTGGAGGCAGGAGGAGGTGGGGACGACAGAAGATGCGATGGCTGGATGGCATCACTGACTCGATGGAGGTGAGTTTGAGTAGACTCAGGCAGTTGGTGATGGACAGGGAGGCCTGGCGTGCTGAAATTCATGGGGTCACAAATAGTCAGACACGACTGTGTGACTGAACTGAACTGAGGGAGGTTAGTGGCCATGTTAAGGTCTCTCAGCAAGAAGGGTGTCTGTCAATGAATTCATAAGTAATCAGCTTTCTGCTCTGCTTTTCCAACGGTGGCATGTCTGGTAGTAATATCACATCCATTGGTGGTCTAGACCCTAAGGAAGTTTTCTTATTTTTATATATGATTTTAACTAAAAATTTCCATTCTTTTAGCTCTGAGAGTTGAAGTTAATATGAGGTCTTAATATGGGAATAAGAAGTAAGGAAGAAGCCATTAAAGGCTTAAAGTCTGCAGTGCTTTTGTAGAGGTAGTTCGTTCTGTAGAGTGAAGACTGCAGTTGGAGTGGCATTTTAGCTTTGGGTCTTGTTAGTTCATTTTTTCTAAGGCATAATTACTGAATTGGACACACTTTGTAAATTGGCTATGAGAGTGACAATGTTTGCAAGCCTTTTGTTTATGTTCTTTGAGGTCAAAAGAACTTCTTTAGATCTCATTTTAATGTTTCTTATCTCTAGACAGATCCTTCCCATTAATTGGTGTATGCTTTCCCTCCCTCAGTGAATATCTGTTGAGAAATATAAATGTTAAATGACTCACTTTCATCTGAGGGAACGTTTCCCAAATTGTAGAATGAAGCATCATAAATAATGATCAACAGCATTTTTGTTTTTTCCTAATAGATAATCAAAGCCAGACTTTTAGTAACTTGGCATTTTTTAAAACCACTGCATTCCTTGATGAGTCTATTTCACAACTCCCCAATTAGTGTGAAGCCATTAAAAAGATCTAGAGAGAATATTGTGGTTCAAAATGAGAGAAACTGAAGCATAAAGTAGGATAAAATCTAAATTATATATAAAGACTCTGAACTACCTGAAAGATACAATATACAACCTATTGTCAGATTATGGTTTTGGGTCTTTACATTTAAATTTTTAATCCATTTTTAGCTTTTTTGGGTGTGTATGGTATGTGATCTATTAAAGTAGCAAGTCACCATATTGTACATGTGAAACTAATATAATATTATACGTCAACTACACGTCAATTTAAAAACAATGACCGTATATATAATATGAGGTTTGTGTGCAGCTCAGGGAAGACCAATGAAGAATTCTGAAACTATGATTTAGTCAAATGCTGTCAAATAGGTTTTCTCTTATGAATCAGGCTTCCCTGGTGGCTCAGTCAGTAAAGAATCTGCCTGCAGTGCAGGAGACCAGGTTCGATCCGAGGGTTGGGAAGATGCCCTGGGGAAGGAAATGGCAACCCACTCCAGTATTCTTGCTTGTAAAATCCCATAGACAGAGAAGAGTCTGCTGGGCTATATAGTCCATGGGGTCACAAGAGTTGGACACAACTTAGTGACTAAACCATCACCTCCTCGTGAATTACCTCAGATCGAAAAATACTCAGGGGTATTTTTTTTAAAGCAGTTAAAGCTGCTTCTCTCTTCATGAGGAAGAGTGCTACGGGCTCACAGCAGTGTTACACAACGAGTGTAGAAAGGAGTGACAGCATCCACCCTTCCGCTTTGCCTCTGTGAACCTAGACAAAGGCTCAGGTTCGTTCTGGAAAGAAAATGAATCTACTTCATTACTCTCATCATTTCCCTAAATACGTTCTGGATATCTCCTCAGATACTTCCAGATAATTTATCTTAACTCTTCTTTTTCAGATGAAATCTGGGGCAGACATTTGCATATGTTGACTAAGAAGGGGGTAGATTAAAGATGCTTCGCGTTCTTGAGTTGTTATCTCTTCTAGAGCTTGCTGACAACAGGAACAAACTTGGGTAGGTTTCTGTAGCTTTCTCTGCAGAAGACCCTTTTGGCATCTGATGAAACATAAAGCTCTTTGTGGTGTTGGGCATCTCCAAATGAAACACCAAATGCAAATATTACAGGACCGTTTATCAGAGTCTCTTTTTCATGAAATCACTGTCCTTGAGCTACCATTGAGAAATAATAAATTTTTTATTTAGCATAATTTCCCTCAGGTCATGTGTAACTAGAGTTTATATTAGGAAGGCCCCAAATGGATCTCTTGTGTTTCACTACACTGCTATGGCTAATCTGTAAAAGAGGCTGTCTATCTAACAACTGTGTGTAGTTGCTTCTGAAGAGTCTTTCCAGAATCTGCTCCCAAACTTAATGACTAAAATTCCAGTGCAAGACAAATCTTGAAAACTCATTTACTTAGGAAGCTGACTCCCTATAGGTTAATAAGTTATGGACCAAAGTATTGAATTATCAGGTGCTTGTGATCAAATGTGTGTGCATATATTTGGAGATCTATCAGTGTTTGCATTCTTAATTTCCTTCTGTGACCTATAGTAAATCTCTAAATGTGCCAAAAAAGGTACGTCTAGTCAAAGCTGTGGTTTTTCCAGTAGTCAAGTATGGATGTGAGAGTTGTACTATAAAGAAAGCTGAGCACCAAATAATTGATGCTTTTGAACTGTGGTGTTGGAGAAGACTCTTGAGAGTCCCTTGGATTGCAAGGAGATCCAACCAGTCCATCCTAAAGGAGATCAGTCCTGGGTGTTCATTGGAAAGACTGATGCTAAAGCTGAAACTCCAATACTTTGGCCACCTGATGTGAAGAATTGACAGATTTGAAAAGACCCTGATGTTGGGAAAGATTGAAGGCAGGAGGAGAAGGGGATGACAGAGGATGAGATGGTTGGATGGCATCACCGACTCAATGGACATGAGTTTGGTTAAACTCCGGGAGTTGGTGATGGACAGGGAGGCCTGTTGTGCTGCAGTCCATGGGGTGGCAAAGAGTCTGACACGACTGAGTGATTGAACTGACTGAAATGTGTTCCAAATCAGTCCTACCTTCCCTCCTTTCCTTTCTCACTTTTCCCTTCTCTCTCTCTCTATCCTTTACTCTTTGCTTCCTCTCTCCCTTCTTGTCAGTCTGTTAATAAAGAAATGTACAAGAAATATCATTTGGTTTAAAATGGTAATGAAGCATAGACGATACTTGCCCTCTAAGGACTTACTCCTCAGTTGAGGGACTTTTGACTGAATACTATAAGGAATTTATAAAACATTGGCAATGAATGTGTGTTATTTCAAAACTATGTGCACAAAGCCTTATTAAGTGGTCTTGAGCATGTTTTCAGGAAGGCATCTGTGATCCATTCTTGCTTTTTGCCTGGTTTTTGCATTTACAGCTAATAACATGAAAAAATAAATGAATGCCAGGAAATAAACACTCTTTCCCCTGTATTTTTGTAACAGTTTTCTCCCTATTTGGTTCTTTTGATTCATCAAGTTAACCTCAAAATCATTATAGTGATCAGTTCCAAATAAAGATCTGTTGACACGTGACAGACACAATAGATGCAGCGGATGAACTGAAACCTGACTCAGAGCATAAGAAATTGTGTTAAACACTTCCTCCCTTGCCACCGCATGTGCGTCAGCCTCCTGGTAATTTTGAAGAACTCAGCTGAATGTACTAGACAAAGAGATTTTCCCCCCTCTTTCTCAGGATTAAAGTGTTTGGTTTTAACAAGAACTTCAGAATTAATCTTCGCGTGCTTCCTTATCTTTTCTTGCTCCACTGAGCTTTTTAAACATAAATGCCCTGAAGCAGCATACCACGCATCTTAACCCTCTGGAGGCTCCGAACATGACAATCACGGGGTTGTCTTTACCACCAACTATCAGAAAGAAATCACGGGCCTCTGTTTCTTTCTTGCACTCAGTAGGGAAAAGCCACCCACTCGGTGCTCCTCACCCCTCACGCCTGCCTTGACTGATCCCCCACATCTTGCTTCTCCATCAGCAGGACTGTGGGCATTGTATTCAGCGTGTAGCCTCTAGTGGTTAACCAGGAGAAACATGACTTATTCTAATTGCTTGGGAACAAAACAATACAAAACGTCCCACAGAACCAGACTCCAGAAGTGGGTCTCCTGGCCTTTTGTATCAGGAATGAAAAAATTCAACAGAGGTGCCCAAAGCAAAGGATTCCCTCCCATTCTCCACCCTGTAGCAGGAAGCAGTAGTGGTATTTAGTATTCAGCTTTATTTTACAAAGTTCTGGGAAATGAAGAATGACTTCATCATCACCCTTGCCCAACACACATAACACACACCTAAGTTAAAGCAGGAAGAAAGTCTAATTAGATGCATATATTTTATAAATCAGACAATAGAGAATAATAGGGCCATTTTGGAAGAGGGGCATTTTTGAAGAATAACTGTCAGATGATAAAATGTGTTATAATGACTCATCTACATGATAAGAGGCTCTCAGCAGTTCTCCAAGGTGAAATGTGCAAAAAAAAAAAAAAAATCGTTAAGGTCTGACACTCCTTTCCTAACGCTAATATAGAATTAGCTTTAGGTTGTGCCCCTGGCTGCCCTTCCTCCAGTAAGACATCTTTAGCTAGCATCTAAGTTCATAAATGCTAACATCTGGAGCCTCATCTCAATTTTTCCAGTTCTCTCTTTGGTAGGCAGAATTCTAAAAATACTCCCCAAGATTCTGCACTCTTAATTCCTGGAACTCATGAATATGATAAGAGATCATTCCTATGATTATTGTTTAGTCGCTAAGTCGTGTCTGGCTCTGTTGTGACTCCATGGACTGTAGCCCTCCAGGCTCCTCTGTCCATGGGATTTCCCAGGCAAGAATACTGGAGTGGGTAGGCATTCCCTTTTCCAGGGGATTTTTCTATGATTATGCTATATGGCACAGTTGACCTTGAGATAGGGAGATTACCCAGGTAGACTCCATCTAATTACTTAGAATTCCTTTTAAAAAGAGAGGTTTTTCCAGTGGGTAAGAAAATGAGAAGTCACAGAGATTTGATGCTCTCTTGTTGATTGGAATATGGAGGGTACACATGCCAACGACTACAGCAGCCTTTAGGGAGTTGCCTCTGCTGTACCTGTATCCCCTACCCCCACCCCTCACCCAGGCTGTTGGCCAGCTAGAAAGGGATACCTTATTCATAAGGACCTGAATTCTGTCAATATCTTTAATGAGCTTGGAAACAATTATTTTTCAAGAAGCTTCACTTAAGAACCCATTTTTGTGGCACCTTGATTTTGGCCTTGTTGCACCTGCTTGGATTTCCCACTTCCCAAACTGTAACCTAGTAAAAGGACATTATTTTAAGCTGCAAATTTGGTGGTAATTTGTTACACAGCACATGAATATATCCTACCTTCCTTATAGACGCTCACACCTTACTGGAAATAAACTGGAGCTGAAAAACAAGAATTTTAAATTCGTTGGAACTTTTATGCCTTTAGGTGCTTGAGTTTAATGATTTGGGGAATTAAAATATGCAAGCTATGATGGTCTTTTATTGATGAATGCCCATCATTGTCTTATCAAACTTTCAAAGGTAAATTCAGTAACATTTACGACAGAATAATAAGAGCTTTTATACACTGAGTAGAAAAGAAAGCCTGTCTCATAAGCACAATGTGCTTCTTTTTGTACCTAATAAGAACTGACAGGAATGAGAGAGAGTTAGACTGTTGGTCTTAGTGAGACTAAAATGTTAATGTAAATCACAGCCACTTACTTAATCAACATTAGAGATTATTAACACATTTAGAGGAATTTTGTTTTACAGTAGTACATTTTGCTACATCATTTACTATTTAATTCACTTGGATTTATCTTCAGGGAAATAGTGACATATTTAGCATAAATTCTGACTTTTCCATATGATAAAATGTGAATGTTTTATGGAAGGACATCCAATAAAATAGGCTTTATTGGATGGGTACATTTAAGTTCAGCAGTAGAGCAAAGGAACGTGTTATGATCATATAAAGTCTTGGTAAGAGCATAACTTTAAATTCATTTTAAATCTGGGTATTAACTTTAGTATTTAATTTTTAAATGTGAATGATTAGATTTCTTTATGTATATACATAAAGGGAATTCCAGAAAAGCATCTACTATGATGCTTTTCATAGTAGATGAAAAGCATTTTCATCTACTGTTTCATCAACAATGATAAAGTCTTTGACTGTGTGGATCATAACAAACTGTGGAAAGCTCTTAAAGAGATGAGAACAGCAGACTATCTTACCTGTCTCCTGAGAAACCTGTATGCGGATCAAGAAGCAACAGTTAGAAAGAACCCTGTATGAAACAACTGATTAGTTCAAGACTGAGAAAGGAGTACAACAGGGCTGTCTCCTGTCACCCTATTTATTTAACCTATACACTGAGCACATCATGAGAAATGCCGGGCTGGATGAGTTACAAGCTGGAATCAAGATAGGCAGGAGAAACATCAATAACCTCAGATATGCGGATGATACCACTCTAATGGCAGAATGTGAAGAGGAACTAAAGAGCCTCTTGATGAGGGTGAAGGAGGAAAGTGAAATGGCTGGCTTAAAAAAAACTAAGGTTATGGCATCCTGCCCCATTACTTCATGGCAAATAGAAGGGGAAAAGGTGGAGGTAGTGATGCATTTCTTCTTCTTGGGCTCCAAAATCACTGTGGATGGTGACTGAAGCCATGAAATCAGAAGATGTTTGTTTCTTGGCAGGAAAGCTATGACAAACCTAGACAGTGTGTTGAAAAGCAGAGATATCACTCTGCCAACAAAGCTTCGTATAGTCAAGGCTATGGTCTTCCCAGTGGTCACGTACAGTTGTGAGACCTGGACCATAAAGACAAAGAATTGATGGCTTCAAACTGTGGTGCTAGAGAAGACTCCTGAAAGTCCCTTGGATAGCAAGGAGATCAAACCAGTCAATCTTAAGGGAAACCAACCCTGAATACTCACTGGAAGGATTGATGCTGAAGCTCAAGTATTTTGATCATCTGATGCGAACAGCTGACTCGTTGGATGCTGATGCTGGGAAAGACTGAGAGCAGAAGGAGAAGAGGACATCAGAGGATGAGATGGCTGGATGGCGTCACTGATGCAATGGACATGAACTTGGGCAAACTTCGGGAGACAGTGGGGGACAGTGAGGCCTGGCGTGCTGCAGTTCATGGGGTCGTAAAGAACTGGACATGACTGGGTGAATGGACAACAACAGTGGATATACACATATACAGACACTTCTGTACAAGAAACTTGCCTGAGTAATGGATGTTTAGAGAATATATTCTGATTGAGTTTTCTGTTTAACTGGTGTTTTATTTTGCCCATGATAATTGAAAATCTTAAGTATACTATTCTGCTTTCTTGTCTAAATAATTATACTATTCTGAAAATGAACATATTTTGAGCTCTTACAGGTTCAGACTTATTATTAAATCAAGGGTTGATGTCAACAACTTGAAATCATACATTAAGATATTTGTTTTTAGAGTAAATTTATATATATTTATTTGAACTTTTTCATAAAATATAGACTAGTAAAGAGTTATGTGAACTTTGATTTTGATTCCACTTAATTGAGGGTGTGTGTGGATATGTGCATAAATAATTGGTGTGTTTACAATCCATAAAACTGTAGAAAATAGAAACACAAAAAGTAAAATATAAAAATCATGCATGATCTTCCTCACTATTTATCTTCTGGGATATGTTCTCTCAGTTTTTTATTTATGCAGTAATGTTAATTAAATGTAATTTTATTGAATATTACTAAACCAACTATTAATTAAACAATTAATTATACCAAATAATTAATTAAATATTATATTTAATATAATAAATTAAGTATAGAACGGTTATGCCAATACCTAAGTTTAAAGAAATATTTGCAATGTGGTCCATATATAGGATAGAGGAAGAGATCGGTCTTTGAGAAAGAGAAGGGTGATGGAAAGGGTAGAGTGTTAGAACTTGAAATATAAATATAGGCTACCTCTTTCTAATGGAAAAGAGAAGTGACACAGAGTAATGGGTAATTTAGGAGGTGTTTATATTAGTCTTGGAATGTCGTCAGAGAGGCAAATATACACACATACTCAGACACATATATATCCCCCCTGGACCTGGGTGGGTGGTGGTAAGGAAACACTAGGTTACTGAGAATAAACCGCAAATTCCATCATTGATGAGTAATTGAGGGTGACTCTTTTCTCAACAATGCACAATCTGTTCGAGTCCTTGACATTCAAAGAAACCAGTGTTGCTGCACATGGAGGGAAATTTTCTAGTGTACTGAGGGACGTCTTTTCTTTCCCTATTAGTTAAATCATACAATTTTAGAACTGGAAAGAATCATAGAAATGTTTTAATACTAACTCATTTAATGAAGGCAGATAATAAAATCTAGGGAAGTAAATTGACATGCCAAGAATCATTAAACCTTTTTAATAATGGTCAAGAACTCATGTCCCTTAATTTTCAGTCTACCACCTTTCTCAACTGTCCAGTGAAATCAATTACCAAACATTTATTGCACACCTTCTGTGTTCAGGAAGATATTTAAATATACTGATAATAAAAGACATTTATTGCAGTGTCTCTGTCATCAAAGCACTTACATGTATGAATCATAATAAAACAAAACCATATGTTATTAAGATAATAACCATGTGAATTTGACTGAAAACAATAAAAGATACCATGAAAAAGAAAGCACTGGGCTGGAGTCACTAGAAAATATTTTTCTGAAGTAGTAGTAGTAATATAGATTTTGGAAGTAAATATAAGTTTTTTCAGCGTTTGAAAGAGATCTGCCTTTGGAAAATATATCACAATAATTTTTAATTTTCAAAATGCTTTCTTACTACATAAAATTTGGTGGCTATTTTTTTTTTTTACTAATTAGAGAATATAGACGGTACAATTTATACTATAGCATCTTTATTAGGATTTTTATTTTGCTGCATTTGGCAGATATTTCATGAATACTTACTCATGATATTTAAATCTTTATTATTTTTACTTTTATATAACTTATTATACTTTGCTTAATTTATTTTTTCTGAAAAGTCTATGATTCTATTAATATTTTCTTATATTTTTAATAATTTTTGCTTCATTTAACACTTTGTTGTAAGCACATACATGTGCAGTTCAGTTCAGTCGCTCAGTCGTGTCCAACTCTTTGTGACCCCATGAATCGCAGCACGCCAGGCCTCCCTGTCCATCACCAACTCCCAGAGTTCGCTCAAACTCACGTCCTTCGAGTCGGTGATGCCATCCAGCCATCTCATCCTCTGTTGTCCTCTTCTCCTCCTGCCCCTAATCCCTCCCAGCATCAGAGTCTTTTCCAATTAGTCAACTCTTCGCAAGAGGTGGCCAAAGTATTGGAGTTTCAGCTTTAGCATCATTCCTTCCAAAGAACACCCAGGGCTGATCTCCTTTAGAATGGACTGGTTGGATCTCCTTGCAGTCCAAGGGACTCTCAAGAGTCTTCTCCAACACCACAGTTCAAAAGCATCAATTCTTCAGTGCTTAGCGTTCTTCACAGTCCAACTCTCACATCCATACACGACTACTGGAAAAACCATAGCCTTGACTAGATGGACCTTTGTTGGCAAAGTAATATCTCTGCTTTTCAATATGCTATCTAGGTTGGCCATAACTTTCCTTCTTACTGACCTTTCTATCTTTATGGTGGTTTTTACCCACTTTATTGATATCAGATGGCCTTATTTCACTTAGTGAGTTTATTCCTTAAATTTCTTTTTAATCTGAAATTAATTTGCTCATTTTCCTTTTGTTGCTGATCTTTGCTAAGTCTTTTTCTATCTTTTCAGCTTACATGTACTTTTTTCAAAGTACCTCATAGCTTTTTAATATTTTTTGATAACAGCTTTATTTGGATATAATTCATATCCTTTGTCGGAGAAGGCAATGGAACCCCACTCCAGTACTCTTGCCTGGAAAATCCCATGGATGGAGGAGCCTGGAAGGAAGGCTGCAGTCGATAGGGTCGCTAAGAGTTGGACACGACTGAGCAACTTCACTTTCACTTTTCACTTTCATGCATTGGAGAAGGAAATGGCAACCCACTCCAGTGTTCTTGCCTGGAGAATCCCGGGGACGGGGGAGCCTGGTGGGCTGCCGTCTATGGGGTTGCACAGAGTTGGACACGACTGAAGCGACTTAGCAGCAGCAGCAGCAGCATATCCTTTGTAATTCACTGACCTAAATTACAAACTTAATGGGTTTTAATATAGTCACAGAGTTGCAGAACCATCAGCACAATTTTGGAACAATTTTATCACCTCAAATCCTGGACCCATTAGTCATCACCTTCCAGTCACTCTATCCCTTATCCCCAGCCCTTTGCAATCCCTACTTTCTGTCACCATAAATTTGCTTATTCTGGACATTTCTTGTAAATGGAATCATATAAGACATGGTCTTTGTGTCCATGCTTCTTTTCATTTAGCATAATATTTTTAAGGTTTATACATGCTTCAAGTATCTATTGGGACTTCATTTCTTTTTATGGTTGAATAATGTCCCATTGTATGCATGCATCAGATTTCTTTTATCAGTTCATCATTTGGTGAATATTTGGGTTATTTCCACTTTTTAGCTCATGTACAAGTTTTTGTGTGGATATGTGGTTTCATTTCTCTTGTATATCTGTCAGAATGGGATTGTTGGGTCAAACAGTAAATCTATGTGTTTTTTTTTTTTTTTTTTTTTGAGAAACTATCAGAATATTTCCCAAAGTGGATGTAGTATTTTACTTCCCATCAGCTGTGTATGAGGGTTCCAATTTCTCCATATCCTTCTCAACACATTACAATCTCTTTTTATTAGAGCCATCCTAAGGGGTCTGAAACGATGTCTCATGATTTTGATTTGCATTTCTCTGAAGGTTAATGATGTTGAACATCTTTACATGTGCTGGCTGCCTTGTGCTTGTGTAATGTCTTTGGCAATATGTCTATTGGGTTTTATGAGAGTCATTACTTTTTAAGACAGAAGATCGAGTTGTTTACATCATTGACTAAACCAATATTTGTTTCTTTTTCATTTGATGCTTTCTATTTTTTTGATATTTTATTATATGAAGTTATTCAACAATCTCAAATGATTTGATGGTTATCAATACTAGTTTCAACCATTTTGATGGTTCTATTTAAAATTTGTAAAATCTTTCACTTATAAATCTTTCTTTACTAAAACAAGATGAAAATTTTAAAATATCCTCAGAGTTTCACTCAGGCAAAATAAAGGATTTACTAAACTTAAACTTTCACTTTTCACTCCATTCCCAGATTGTGTACATATAGAAGCTTGGATAATAAGGCCAGATTATTGTTATTAGATTATCATATAATAATGTTACAAACATCTTGTTTTTAAACTTATTTTACATTCAGTTCCCATTTAGTATGACTCAGCTCTATTTTAAATAGATTTCAACATGTATGTGAAGTTTTTTTTAATTTAATTTTTCTCCTTTATGTCTTTAGTTTATTGTCTTTAGCTATTGTCATTAGCTTATCATTGGTCAATTGTTGTATGAAATTAATTTTTTCAAGAAAGGCATAAAAGGAATATATAAACACAAGAATGTCTGTAAAAGGTTTGCTTTCACATATAAATGAATTAGACAGCAAAAAAAGTTTGGATTTATAATCTTTTCCTTTAAAGACACTTACTGACATATTGTATATTGATATTTGAGGTTATAAAGTATGCTAGATATTAAAATGATTTTTTTTACATTTTTACAATTATTTCTTCTTCCCATATGTTTAAAGATATTTTTATCATTCTATAGTCAATATTATGTTTAAATATAGATTTCACTTTTGTCATTTTGACCCTTCTTTTCCTGATAGTTTTTGTTCTCCTTTATTTTTACAGTTCCTAAAAGTATTTTTAAAATTCTATTATTGATTTGTTTTTATGTCAAAATTGCTCTTTTTTCCCTTATGCTATGCATTAAGTTTTAAACAGGTTTTCCTCTTATCTTTTATTTCCATGCCATTTAATGTTATTAAAATATGTCCAACCAGTATCAGTTCTTCCCTGGCAGTCCAGTGACTCTGTGCTCCCAGTGCAGGGGGTATGGGTTTGATCCCTGGTTGGGGAACTCAGATCTCACATACAGCACAGTATGGCAAAAGCAAATGATAACAACAACAAACAAACAAATAAACAAAACAGTATCTACTGAGCATCATTATATACTGAGCTGTGCTGAGCATAGATGATGGACACAAAACTTGCTGTCTTGAAACTTCAATGTAGTTGACAAAAAATTAGAGTTGTGGTGCTTGTGATGGAAGGGGAAGTACATGTAGCTAAGTAGATTTGAAATGAGGAATTTTAACAATAAGGGAAGGGAAGACCTTTCAAAAAGAGTAAAAAGTAAAACTTAAGGATGGATATTATTAAGTGATTCAGGGTCACAATGATATTGGTAATGGCTGGCAGTGGCAGAGGTTAAGGAATGCTAAGAGACAGAGAGATTATCTGGCTGCCTGAAAAAAAAAAATCCAGATATACTATAGAGCATGAGTCACCAAATGATGTTATCATCTGATTTTGTAAATAAAGTTTGATTAAATGACAGTCATGCCCTTTTGTTCATGTATTATCTGTGGTTGCTTCCATGTGATGATAACAGGGTTGAACAGCTGCAGAAAGTCTCTATACTCCATGAGGCCTAAAATTTATTATCTGACTTTATACAGAAAAATCTTGTAATTTCTCTTATAGAGGGACAAAAATTCATTTTTGGTCGGTTTGTATGTCTGTCTATTGTGTATCTGTAATGGTTGGAACATACCACAGGATTCTCAGCTAGTTGGTATATTTTGTAGGAAGCTGAATTCATATTTTGACTATCTTTGAGCCATACATGCAAAGCAGTATCCCTTTGCCAGTATTATCCATGGATTTACAGTTCATGGAAATCTTCAGATCTTGTCAATAACTAGTCTTCCAGCTTTTGTTTTGTTCTATATATTTGTATTTTAGAGAGAAATTATGAGAGACCACATAGGAAAATCTAAACAGATGTAATTGCATCTCTGAATTATGTGTGTCACTTGAGATCTTAATAATCTATTGGTGTTGAGTTAGGAATTGATGACATGGGCTAATTTTTACCTTTGGAACTGCTCTAATTTCATTATAAATACCATTATTCCTTCAATATACTAGTCTTAAAAATATTCCAGTTAACCTTAATAACTCTCTTAACTCTCCTCTCATTTTGTATAGTTTTCCTCTTTCTTGTGTTCTTGGAACAAAACAGTCCAAGCCCTTATGCACTGACATGGGTGTGTTCTTTATTCTTTTGTCCAGTTGCCCATCTGCAAATATCTGTCTGTGAAATTTGCCAGGTTAATATACAGAACACTAATTACCACTGGTGCTCCAATTCCTCTTCTGTTCAGAAAACTCCCATTGTGCCCCAGTGATATGGCAGGGTTTGGCAGACTATGACTTGCAAGTGAAACCTGACCCTTCTCCCGCTTTTGTATGGCTTGTGAGCCGAGAATGATTTTTATATTTTTAGTGGTTTCAAAGGAAAAATAATACTATTTCCTGCTGTGTAAAAATTATATGAAATTCAAATTTCATTATGTATACAATTTTATTGGGACACAGGCACATTCATTCATTAATACATTGTCTATGACTACTTTCAACATTAAAAAAAAAACTAAGACCATGGCATCTGGTCCCATCACTTCATGGCAAATAGGGGAAAAAGTGGAAGTGGTAACAGATTTTATTTTCTTTGGCTCCAAAATAATTGCGGATTGTGACTACAGCCATGAAAATAAAAGATGTTTTCTCCTTAGAAGGAAAGCTATCACAAACCTAGACAGCATATTAAAAAGCTGTCACTGCCAACAAATGTCCAAACAGTCAAAGCTATAGTTTTTCCAGTAGTCATGTATGGATGTGAGAGTTGGACCATAAAGAAGGCTGAGCACCAAAGCACTGATGCTTTTGAATTTTGCTAGAGAAGACTCTTGAGAGACCCTTGGACAGCAAGGAGATCAAACCAGTCAATACTAAAGGAAATAAGACTTCATTGGAAGGACTGTTGCTGAAGCTGAAGCTCCAATAGCTGAAGCCACCTGATGTGAAGAGTCGACTCATTGGGAAAGACCGTGATGCTGGAAAAGATTAAAGGCAAAAGAAGAAGGAGGCAGAGGTTGAGATGGTGAGACACCATCACTGACTCAATGGATATGAATTTGAGCAAACTTCAGGAGATAGTAGAGGTCGGAGGAGGCTGGCATGCTGCAGTCCATGGGGTTGCAAAGAGTCAGACACTACTTAGAGAATGAGCAACAGCGACTCTTTTCATCTACAATGGCAGAATTGAGCAGTTGCAGCAGGGATGAGGCCTACAAAATCTAAAACATTTACTATCTAATTTAAACATTTACTACTATTAATTACTTTACAGTGAATATTTTCCAATCTCTGGTCTATAGGATTTGTTCCAAGTCCTTGGCCTCTGATCACATTTTTATATAATCAGACCTCTCGTAATTTTTCAATACCAGCTTTCCTCCACACAGCCTTCAACTAAATTAACTCTTTTTTATCCTTTTGGAAATGTGAACATTTTCTGCTTTTACTTCAATACCCTACTCTCAATAATGGATAGAAAACCAAGTAGAAGCTAAGTAAGGAAACAGAGAACCTAAGCAACATAGTAAACCAACTAGATCCAGCAGATACATACAGAACACTCTACCCAGCAACAATAGTATGCTGCTGCTGCTGCTAAGTCGCTTCATTTGTGTCCGACTCTGTGCGACCCCATAGACGGCAGCGCGCCAGGCTCCACCGTCCCTGGGATTCTCCAGGCAAGAACACTGGAGTGGGTTGCCATTTCCTTCTCCAATGCATGAAAGTGAAAAGTGAAATTGAAGTCGCTCAGTCATGTCCAACTCTTTGCCACCCTATGGACTGCAGCCCACCAGGCTCCTCCATCCATGGGATTTTCCAGGCAAGAGTACTGGAGTGGGGTGCCATTGCCTTCTTAAATGCATATGGGGCATTTTCCAGGGTATATTCAGTTCAGTTCAGTCGCTCGGTTGTGTCTGACTCTTTGTGACCCCATGAATCCCAGCACGCCAGGCCTCCCTGTCCATCACCAACTCCCAGAGTTCACTCAGACTCACGTCCATTGAGTCAGTGACACCATCCAGCCATCTCATCCTCTGTCGTCCCCTTCTCCTCCTGCCCCCAATCCCTTCCAGCATCAGAGTCTTTTCCAATGAGTCAACTCTTCACATGAGGTGGCCAAAGTACTGGAGTTTTAGCTTTAGCATCATTCCTTCCAAAGAAATCCCAGGGCTGATCTCCTTCAGAATGGACTGGTTGGATCTCCTTGCAGTCCAAGGGACTCTCAAGAGTCTTCTCCAACACCACAGTTCAAAAGCATCAATTCTTTGGCACTCAGCTTTCTTCACAGTCCAACTCTCACATCCATACATGACCAATGGAAAAACCATAGCCTTGACTAGATGGACCTTTGTTGGCAAAGTAATGTTTCTGCTTTTGAATATGCTATCTAGGTTGGTCATAACTTTTCTTCCAAGGAGTAAGCGTCTGTTAATTTCATGGCTGCAGTCACCATCTGCAGTGATTTTGGAGCCCCCCAAAATAAAGTCTGACACTGTTTCCACTGTTTCCCCATCTATTTCCCATAAAGTGATGGGACCAGATGCCATGATCTTCATTTTCTGAATGTTGAGCTTTAAGCCAACTTTTTCACTCTCCACTTTCAGGATATATTAGCCTATGAATTAAGTCTTATAGATTTTAAATGATAGACATCATTCAAAGTATCATCTCCAACCACATGTGCTGAAAATAATGTAACAGAAGTATAATTTGAAAATTTCTAAATTAGTGGAAATCAAACAAAACAGTTTAAACAACCAGGGGATTAAAGAAGAAATCACAAGGGACTCTGGAAAATACAAAGAGATTAATGAAAATGAGAACATAATATAACAAAAACCGACAGGACACAGATTTGCTTTAGCAGTACTAAAGAAATTAATAGCTATAAATTCTTACATTAAAACAAAACAAAGCAAGAGAGCTCTCAAGTCAAAAATCTAGCTTGGTAAATTAAGGAACTAGAAAAAGAAGGACAAAGTAATCCTAATGACAGTAGAAGACACATTAATAAAGATTAGAGTAGAGATACATGCAATTGAGGATAGAAAAACAATAGAGAAATTTAATGAAATGAAAAGTTGATTCTTTTAAAATATCAATAAAATTGACTCTTAGCTAGACGAACTAAGGAAAAAACTGAGAAGGCTCAAATTATCAACAGAGTAAGGACATTAATACTGTTTCTTTCTATAGTAAGTAAAAAGATTGTAAAAAAGAACTATGAACAGTTGCATGCCAACAAGCTGAATAATCTAGATGATATGGATAAATACCTAGAAACACAAACTCTATAAAAACTAAATTATGAAAAAATAGAAATTTTGAATAAATCTATATCTAGTAGGGAGATTGAATTAGTAATCAGAAATCTAACAACAAAAGGCTCTGGACCTGATGGCTTCATTGGTAAACATTTAAAGAAGAACTAATAACACTTCTTAAACTTTTCCAAAAGATTGAAGAGAAGTGAATACTTCCTAGCTCATTTTATGAGATCATCATTGCCCTGATACCAAAGACAAAGACATATAAGAAAATGAAGGGTCAATGTCCCCTGTGAACACTGAAGCAACAAAAATCTCAATAAAATACTAGCAAAATAAATTCAGCAGCCCATTGAGAGGTTTATATTACATGACTGGGTAGGATTTATTCCTAGAATCAAAGGATGTTTCAACATCTGGAAATCAATCAGTGTATTCATAATACATAATACCACATTAACAGAATGAAAGGAAAAACAAAACAAACAAATAAAGCACACTCACAAGATCATCTAAACTGACACAGGAAAAGAATTTGACAAAATTCAATATCCTTTTGTGATAAAAACACTAAAATAATTAGGGGTAGAAGAAAACTACCTCAACATAATAAAAACCATGTGTGAAAATCCCACAGCAAACATAATACTTAATGGTGAAAGACTGAATGTTTTTACTTTAAGATCAGGAAGAAAGCAAGGGTGACCATGTTAATCATTTCAATTCAGTATAGTAGTAGAAATTCCAGCTGGGTCAGTTAGACAATACAAAGAAATAAAAGGTATCTGAATTGGAAAGGAAGAGCTCAAATTATCTCTCTTTGAAGATGATAAAATTTTATATGTTGAGAAGTCAAAAGATTCCACAAAACTGTCAGAACTAATAAATGAATTCAGCAAGGTAGCAAGAAACAGCCACTACACAAATATCAATTTTATTTCTATTCACAATAATGAACAATTTGAAAAGGAAATTGTGAAAACAGTTTTGCTTATAATAGCAGCAAAAGGAATAAAATACTTAGGAATAAGCTTAACCAGGGAGGTAAAAGACTTGTACAATGAAAACTACAAAGCATTATTGAAAGAAATTAAAGAAGACATAAATAAATGAAAACATGTCTCATGCTTATGGATTGGAAGACAATATTGTTAAAATGTCAGTAATACCCTAACTGATCTAAGGATTCAACACAATTTCTATCAAAATCCCAATGATGCTTTTGGAAGAAGTAGAAAAACATATCCTAAAATTCATATGGAAATTCAAGGGACTTAGAAGAGCCAAAAACAGTATTAAAAAAGAAGGAGCCTGGAAGACTCACATTTTCTATTTCAAAACTTACTACAAAGCTACAATATTCAAAAGAATGTGGTACTGGCATAAAGACAGACATATAGGCCAGTGGGATAGAATAGAAACTCAAAAATAAATCTTTGCATATTATAGTCAGATGATTTTTGACAGAGATATCAAGACCTTCTAATACAGAAAGATAGCCTTTCAACAAATGGTGCTGGAAAACTGAATATCACAGGCAAAAGGAAGAAGTTAGACACTTTCCTAACACTATATATTTAACTCAGAATTTGTCAGAAACCTAAAGCTATAAAACTCTTAAAGGGAAATATAGGACAAAATCTTCACAGCATTGACTTTGTCAATGATTTCCTGCGTATCACAGTAAAGGCTCAGGCAGCAAAAGAAGAAAGTTGATAAGTTGGACTTCATGAAAAAATTTCACACCGTTATGCATCAAAGAACAGTATCAAAAGACAATAGAATAAAGAAGAAACCTTCATAATTGGAGAAAATATTTACAAATCATGTATCTGATAAGGGATTAATATCTGGAATATATAGAGAACTTCTAAAATTCAACAACAAAAACAAATCTTCTATTTAAAAAAATGAGCAAAGGACTTGTTTAGATATTTCTATGAAGAAGATATACAAGTGGCCAATAAATACCTGAAAAGATGCTCAAATCAGCGTTGATAATCATTCAGTTCAGTTCAGTTCAGTCACTCAGTCGTGTCCAACTCTTTGTGACCCCATGAATCACAGCACGTCAGGCCTCCCTGTCCATCACCAACTCCCGGAGTTCACTCAAACTCATGTCCATTGAGCAAGTGATGCTATCCAGGCATGTCATCCTCTGTCGTCCCCTTTTCCTTCTGCCCCCAATCCCTCCCAGCATCAGAGTCTTTTCCAATTAGTCAACTCTTCCCATGAGGTGGACAAAGTACTGGAGTTTCAGCTTTAGCATCAGTCCTTCCAAAGAACACCCAGGACTGATCTCCTTTAGGATGGACTGGCTGGATCTCCTTGCAGTCCAAGGGACTCTCAAGAGTCTTCTCCAACACCACAGATCAAAAGCATCAATTCTTCAGTGCTCAGCTTTCTTCACAGTCCAACTCTCACATCCATACATGAACACTGGAAAAACCATAGCCTTGACTAGACGGACCTTTGTTGGCAAAGTAATTTCTCTGCTTTTGAATATGCTATCTAGGTTGGTCATAACTTTCCTTTCAAGGAGTAAGCGTCTGTTAATTTCATGGCTGGAGTCACCGTCTGCATTGATTTTGGAGCCCAAATAATAAAGTGTGACACTGTTTCCACTGTTTTCCCATCTACTTCCCATGAAGTGATGGGACCAGATGCCATGATCTTCATTTTCTGAATGTTGAGCTTTAAGCCAACTTTTTCACTCTCCTCTTTCACTTTCATCAAGAGGCTTTTGAGTTCCTCTTCACTTTCTGCCATAAGGGTGGTGTCATCTGCATATCTGAGGTTATTGATAGTTCTCCTGGCAATCTTGATTCCAACTTGTGCTTCATCCAGCCCAGCGTTTCTCATGATGTACTCTGCATAGAAGTTAAATAAGCAGGGTGACAATATATAGTCTTGATGTACTCCTTTTCCTATTTGGAACCAGTCTGTTGTTCCATGTCCAGTTCTAACTGTTGGTTCCTGAACTGCATATAGGTTTCTCAAGAGGCAGGTCAAGTGTTCTGGTATTCCCATCTCTTTCAGAATTTTCCACAATTTATTGTGATCTACACAGTCAAAGGCTTTGGCATAGTCAATAAAGCAGAAATAGATGTTTTTCTGGAACTCTCTTCCTTTTGGATGATCCAGCAGATGTGGGCAGTTTGATCTCTGGTTCCTCTGCCTTTTCTAAAATCAGCTTGAACATCTGGAAGTTCACAGTTCATGTATTGCTGAAGCCTGGCTTGGAGAATTTTGAGCATTACTTTACTAGGGTGTGAGATGAGTGCAATTGTGCGGTAGTTTGGGCATTCTTTGGCATTGCCTTCCTTTGGGACCTTTTCCAGTCCTGTGGCCACTGCTGAGTTTTCCAAATTTGCTGGCATATTGAGTGCAGCACTTTCATAGCATCATCTTTCAGGATTTGATCAACTAGAATTCCATCACCTCCACTAGCTTTGTTCGTAGTGATGCTTTCTAAGGCCCACTGGACTTCACATTCCAGGATGTCTGGCTCTAGATCAGTGGTCACACCATCATGAATATCTGTCGTGAAGCTCTTTTTTTTTTTTTTTTTACAGTTCTTCTGTGTATTCTTGCCACCTCTTCTTAATATCTTCTGCTGCTGTTAGGTCCATACCATTTCTGTCCTTTATCGAGCCCATCTTTGTATAAAATGTTCCCTTGGTATATCTAATTTTCTTGAAGGGATCTCTAGTCTTTCCCAGTCTGTTGTTTTCCTCTATTTCTTTGCATCGATTGCTGAGGAAGGCTTTCTTATCTCTCCTTGCTGTTCTTTGGAACTCTGCATTCAGATGTTTATATCTTTCCTTTTCTCCTTTGCTTTTCACTTCTCTTCTTTTCACAGCTATTTGTAAGGCCTCCTCAAACAGCCATTTTGCCTTTTTGCATTTCTTTTCCATGGGGATGATCTTGACCCTGACTCCTGTACCATGTCATGAACCTCCGTCCATAGTTCATCATGCACTCTGTCTGTCAGATCTAGTCCCTTAAATCTATTTCTCACTTCCACTGTATAATCATAAGGGATTTGATTTAGGTCATACCTGAATGGTCTAGTGGTTTTCCCTACTTTCTTCAATTTAAGTCTGAATTTGGCAATAAGGAGTTCCTGATCTGAGCCACAGTCAGCTCCCAGTCTTGTTTTTGCTGACTGTATAGAGCTTCTCCATCTTTGGCTGCAAAGAATATAATCAATCTGATTTTGGTGTTGACCATGTGGTGATGTCCCTGTGTAGAGTCTTCTCTTGTGTTGTTGGAAGAGGATGTTTACTATGTTCTCTTGGCAAAACTCTGTATTAGCCTTTGCCCTGCTTCATGAATCATTAGGAAAATACAAGTCAAAAGTATAGTGAGAAACTACCTCACACCCTTTAAGACAGCTATATCAAAATTAGAAAATGACAAGTATTGGTGAGGAAACTGGAAATCGTGTGCCCTGTTGGTAGGGATGTAATGTACAGCTGGTGTGGAATATGGTATGGTGGTTCTTCAAAAAATTAAAAATAGTATTACTGTATGATTCAGCAATTCCACTTTGGGCAATATACCTGAAAGACTTGCAAGCAAAGTCTTAAAGAGATATTTGTACACATGTGTTCATAGCAGCATTATTTATAGTAACTAAAACATGGAAACAACTCAACAGGATGAATGAATAAGAAAAATGTGTAGCATATACATACACTGGAATAATATTTAGCCTTAAAATGAAGGAGATTTTGAGATATGCTACTGCTGCTGCTAAGTCGCTTCAGTTGTGTCCGACTCTGTGCGACCCCATAGACGGCAGCCCACCAGGCTCCCCCGTCCCTGGGATTCTCCGGCAAGAATACTGGACTGGGTTGCCATTTCCTTCTCCAATGCATGAAAGTGAAAAGCGAAAGTGAAGTCGCTCAGTCGTGTCCAACTCTTAGTGACCCCATGGACTGCAGCCCACCAGCGTCCTCCGTCCATGGGATTTTCCAGGCAAGAGTACTGGAGTGGGGTGCCTTTGCCTTCTCCGGAGATATGCTACAACACTATAAATTTTAATGATATTATGCTAAGTGAAATAAGCCAGTCACAAAAAGACTAATAATGTATAATTCTGCTCATATGAAGTAGTAAAAATCAGAGAGATAAAAAGTAGAATGAGCCTGGATAAGGCTCATTGGGATAAGAAAGAAATGAGTTCATTGGTTTTGTTTTATAAGATGAAACGTTACGGAAATGGATGGTGGTGATGGTTGCACAGCATTATAAGTGTTTTTAGTACCATTGAATTGTATACTTAAAATAGCTAGGGTAGTAAATTTTATGTTATGTGTATTTTAACACATTAAAAAAATGGGGGTGAGGTGGGGAAAGAGTTGTTAGCAGGCATCCATTTATCCAAAACTATTGGGAAACATGGCAAAAACAATGGAAGAAGAAGTTTACACTTGCAAGTTTTTTATTCACTAATGTTTATGTATCATTGCATTTTAGAATTTCTTAAAAAATAAAAGTTATAAAGGTAGAGAAATGAACTATTGCTAACCAAATGGTATTTTACTTAGATGATGTGACTTACATATTATTTTTTTTTAATTGTGAAAACTGATAAACACAGAAAATACTTATTATGTGATGCCAAGAAGAGAATTATTATGGGCACTATGTTTGCAATGAGGTGAAAAGTATACAAGATGAAAAATGTAATGACTATAACTATAGTTAAACATTAAATTATGTCATTGATGACAGGTTTTCATTTATTCTTGTTATATTTTCTCTTACATTTAAAATAAGGCAAAAATAATCCCCCTAAGAAGCTAAACTGTCTACAGTCTCAGGAAGGCTCTGCTTATCAAATTTGTGACTCAACCTGTTAAGAGTTTACCCTCACATTTTACTACTCCCTTAATGCTCTTGCATGGACAATCTTATCTGCTCTGCCTAATTGCTCATGCTATCAGATCTTTGCTTTTGAACAAAGTCAGTCGCCAGGTTGCTCATTACTACTCTCATTTTAGCTCATCTTGGGACATCTGAGACTCTAGTTCCTTGTGCCAAATTGTCCTCCTCACTGTGTTCATTACCCACCCATTGTATATGGCAATGGAAGTGGCAACCGTATAAAAAAACCCAGTGAGAAAGACAAATTCTAAACTTGCTTTGAATGTGAGATTTTCATAACAATGACAAAAGTGGATGTCTGAACAATGATAGCAAATGTGTCTCTTACCCAGATGAACCCTGTGTGGCGTTTTCCTTGTGCATAGGAGCAATTGCTTTCTCCTTGCACTCAAATTTGACTCATGATTATTGCTTATTTCCTAATGAAGACTGATAAAATATTCAGTGGTGCCTGAAATTTTTATCTTTTTCTTAAAGGAGTTTCGAAATGATGCTCTTGAGTGTATGACTAAAGGTATTCTATAATAAAAGTACATAAAACTGGGTCGACAAAATGAAAGTTTCAATAAAAGTAGTCTCTGTGATGACTTCTAAAGGATGCTTGCTGCTGACCTAGCTTTTATTTCCTCTTTAAATATTAATTGTTGATTTGCTGGTTTGAAAGCTTGGTTTTGAGTACCAATAGGTCTAGGGCTACAAATTTCTGATTTTTTTCTTTTTTGATAGAGAAACTGGACTCTACTACTCCCAAGAGAAGTGGTAGGGTTTGTGTGCTAGTTCCACCTGTATGTAATATGTTGTTACCACACTTGCTGAGTTTCCATGTCTAATTTTAATACATCTTTTGCTGGAGATGTTCATAAGGAAATTCATCCTTGAAAAATAGCAGAGGAATAAAAAATAAAAAAAAAATAAACAGTAAAGGCAGCACTTTCCATGCTGAATGTCTTTCTTCCTAGTCTTATCTCAATTCCTCACACATCCCATGGAGGTAGTTCAGTATAATGAAAATTATAAACTTTGGTGTATAACCATTTTTGACCCTGCAATTTAAAAGGAATTTGATTTTCAAGAAGATTCTTCATGTGTACAATTGAGAATAATATCTATCTTGCAAGGATTTTCTGAGACTTAAGCTTGGTAATATGTATAAAACTGGTATCAGTCATTAAAGGATGTATTTTGTGTACCCATAAAAGTGCTGGCTTTGCCTTCATTTTCCTGCCTTTCTATATTTCTAACTACTCACTTACATATTTGCTTTTATGTTGCTGGAGGGCATGATCCTTTGAAAGCTGCCTTAAATGCTTTTGGAAAATTTGGTGCATGTCAGTTATTAATGTATTGCTTCTCGGCATCAAACCCACACTTCTTTGTGCTTTTGGAGCTGGACTCAACAAGCAGCATTTAGTCTTTGCCAGGGGCTCAGTGTTTGCTAGGCTCTGCCAGCATGGAGAACAGAGGGAGGCTGTGGGGCTGGAAGAAGAAGGTGGGGGGGCTCTTTCTGGAGTGTTGATTTCCAAAGGGTGGTGAGTAGTTTGGTTCATGACAGGCCCTGCAGGTGCCACTGCACAGGTGGGTGAGGCGTCTTTACCACAGCCCTGACATATCCTTTCAGGTCTGAATCTCAGCCTCATAACCTCTGTGTCTTTCTTTGTTCACTTTTCTCCAAGTACCTAAAGGAGGCAGCTGCTCCCTACAGTTGCTGCTTCTGTTCACTTTCTGTTCACCCCATCACTGGTTAGCCACATTTAACCATGATTAACCACCGTGATTAACAGCTCTTTATTCCTTGCTCACATCAATGGCTTAGCTTCTCTGTCCTGACTAGACCCTGATGGATACATAGAGAATTATTAATATAGCTGACAATATTCATTACATTCAAAATGACTTTTTTTATTTAAAAATTTGAGTCAGGTATTTCACTGGGAGTATAAAAATGAATAAAAATCTCTCCTCTCAAGGAACTCACAGCATTGTTGATTTGTTTTGTATCATAGAATCCAGTAGTGGTAAGAATGAGATCAGCTTTGGAAAAGGGCAGTTTTCATTCCAATCCCAAAGAAAGGCAATGCCAAAGAATGCTCAAACTACAGCACAATTGCACTCATCTCACACGCTAGTAAAGTAATGCTCAAAATTCTCCAAGCCAGGCTTCAGCAAAACATGAACCGTGAACTTCCAGATGTTCGAAATGGTTTTAGAAAAGGCAGAGGAACCAGAGATCAAATTGCCAACATCCACTGGATCATCAAAAAAGGAAGAGAGTTTCATAAAAACATTTATTTCTGCTTTATTGACTATGCCAAAGCCTTTGACTGTGTGGATCACAATAAACTGTGGAAAATTCTTCAAGAGATGGGAATACCAGACCACCAGACCTGCCTCTTGAGAGGTTTGTATGCAGGTCAGGAATCAACAGTTAGAACTGGACATGGAACAACAGACTGGTTCCAAATAGGAAAAGGAGTACATCAAGGCTGTATATTGTCACCCTGCTTATTTAACTTCTATGCAGAGTACATCATGAGAAACACTGAGCTGGATGAAGCACAAGTTGGAATCAAGATTGCTGAGAGAAATATCAATAACCTCAGATATGCAGATGACACCACCCTTATGGCAGAAAGTGACGAAGAACTAAAGAGCCTCTTGATGAAAGTGAAAGAGGAGAGTGAAAAAGTTTGCTTAAAGCTCAACATTCAGAAAACAAAGATCATGGCATCTGGTCCCATCACTTCATGGCAAACAGATAGGGAAACAGTGGCTTACTTTATTTTTCTGGGCTCCAAAATCACTGCAGATGGTGACTGCAACCATGAAATTAAAAGATGCTTACTCCTTGGAAGGAAAGTTATGACCAACCTAGACAGCATATTAAAAAGCAGAGACATTACTTTGTCAACAAAGGTCCATTTAGTCAAGGCTATGGTTTTTCCCGTGGTCATTTATGGATGTGAGTGTTGGACTATAAAGAAAGCTGAGCGCTGAAGAATTGATGCTTTTGATCTGTGGTGTTGGAGCAGACTCTTGAGAGTCCCTTGTACTGCAAGGAGATCCAACCAGTCCATCCTAAAGGACATCAGTCCTGGGTGTTCATTGGTAGGACTGATGTTGAAGCTGAAACTCCAGTACTTTGGCCACCTCATGCGAAGAGTTGACTCATTCGAAAAGACCCTGATGCTGGGAAAGATTGAGGTCAGGAGGAGAAGGGGATGACAGAGGATGAAATGGTTGGATGGCATCACTGACTTAATGGACATGGGTTTGGGTGGACTCTGGGAGTTGATGATGGACAGGGACGCCTGGCATGCTGCGGTTCATGGGGTCGCAGAGAGTCGGACATGACTGAGCCACTGAACTGAAGTGATCTGTGTGGTTTTCTGACTTCCAACTTGCTTCTAAAACCATTATCTTCAGCCACCTTTTAGCCTGGGGTTCCTTAGTTTCATGAGAGACAGCTGCAGTTTTGCCTTAAGAGATGTTTATCCTGTTCCTCATCATATTAAAAGAAAATCCATTGGCTTGTAATGTTTTTGAAACAAATTCTGCCTTCTGGTATAATTGATTAAAGTGAAATATATATACTGAGCAACTTCTGTGCTCCACACACTGTTCTAGATCCAATAACTTAGCACTTGTTCAGTTGCTAAGTCATGTCCAACTCTTTGTGACCCCATGGACTGTAGCAACCAGGCTTCCCTGTCCTTCACCATCTCCTGGAGTTTGCTCAAACTCATGTCCATTGAGTTGGTGATGCCATCCAAACATCTAATCCTCTGTTGCCCTCTTTTCCTCCTGCCTTCAATCTTTCCCAGGATCAGGGTCTTTTCCAATGAGTTGACTCTTCGCATCAGGTGTCCAGAGCATTGGAGCTTCAGCATCAGTCCTTCCAGTGAATGCATTGGTGAATAAAAATAAGGGTTCTCTGCCTCCAGTGAACATGTTCTAGGGTAGAGTCAATGAATAAATGAGTCAACAAGAAGATAATACTGAGAGGGAAAGGCAAACCAGGTAGTGCATCAAAGGTGCCCCAGGGGAGATGGAATACTCCTTTAGAGAAAGTGCTCATCACAGTGCTCTATAAGGACATCGTCAGGTATGGTTTTCCTGTCAGAGATCCAGTTGAAACTAGGGAATCTGCACAAATGTAGGCGTGAAAGCTGGTGGCCTGAGACGAGGATGCAGTGGTTGCAGGCCAGATGTTTTTAGGGATAGAATATAATTAGAAACCAGTGAGGATTTAAGCAGAGAGCAGCATCATTTGCTTCGGAGGGAAAAGCCTTTTTTTCCCATGGCATTTTGTTCCTATTTGTCTACTGTGTACCACTTCCCCTATGCTTCTCTACCCTTCCATCTCAGTATGATTGCTATTCATGGTAAAAAGTCTCAGCTGTTTTGAACAGTTTTAGCTTTCTTGTATGCAATGGTTCACAGGCCCCTATTTGCTTGACCATAGTCTAGACTCAGTGTATTTGTCCAGACTCAGAATTAAACACTTTATTTTGCTTTGAAATGTGGTCTAATCAACCTTGATAAATTGATGACTTAGGTGGGTACTAAATTTTTTATCTTTTTACAAGTGAAACTTCTTAGGTTTCTAACTTTGGTAAGTCAATGCTTAGTAAATTTGGAATATGGCAAAGCAGGATTCTTTTCATCTTATATTTCATTCTTTTGAAATCGAGTTCTTGAATTAGAATATAGGAAGTTTGAAGGTTTCTCAGGGTTAAATGTTTTACTGTTTGTATTATCACATATTTTTATTTTAATTATCTTTGACAGTGTCTAGGTTTGTGTGAATTGCCTTTCAGAAATGCACAATTAAAAATTAGATGTGAATAATTATGAAATCTCTGAGTGAACATTATAAGTTATTACTGGAGTGCTGGCACTGTCAAAGTGACACAAATAATTTCAGTTTCCAAGAATTCTTCAGATTTCTTTCATTGTTTTTCATATCAGATCCTCTAGAAGGGGGAAGGAAGAAGGAAAAGAAAGAAAGATGGAAGGAAGGAAGGAAAAAAGGAGGAAGGACAGACAGGGAAAGAATTCACTTGGTTCTGTGGCAAAAATCCATAACCAGTTCTTTTGTTGCCTTGGATTTATGGCAATATACATGTAGAGCCTGGAGCTGAGGAATAGGTTTGAAATCAATAGAGGAGTCTGTGAGAAATATTTCCTACCTACACTGAGAAAAAGAGTTGTGTTTGCATTATAAGACATCTAAAAATAAGATAAATAAGAATAGTTGGAAAACGTCTGTCAGAAAGTACACATGATGCCCAGTTTCTTCAAAAATTAGTATTAGAGTCTACCCACCTAGCAAACTAGTGAGATAATCTAGGATGTCACACTTGTTACAGGGAATCCAGATTTTCTACAAATCTTTGGGATGCAGTGATATTACCAGAGACTGTGGATATATTTGTGCCCAGACATAACATGTATAATACTGTGTTGGGCTCTATTAGAAAATTACTCAGCCATTAAAAAGAATGCATTTGAATCAGTTTTAATGAGGTGGATGAAACTGGAGTCTATTATACAGAGTGAAGTAAGTCAGAAAGAAAAACACCAATACAGAATACTAATGCATATATACGGAATTTAGAAAGATGGTAACGATGGTCCTATATGTGAGACAGCAAAAGACACAGATATAAAAAACAAACTTTTGGACTCTGTGGGAGAAGGCGAGGGTGGGATGATTTGAAAGAATAGCATGAAACATGTATATTACCATATGTGAAATAGACCACCAGTCCAAGTTCGATGCATGAAACAAGGGCACTCAAAGCCTGTGCACTGGGACAACCCAGAGGGATAGGACAGGGAGGGAAGTGGAAGGGGGTTTCGGAATGGGAAAAACACGTACACCCATGGCTGATTCATGTCAACGTATGGCAAAACCACCACAATATTGTAAAGTAATTAGCCTCCAATTAAAATAAATTAATGAATTTAAAAATGAATTAGTTTTCTGTTGTATAGTATAGTGACTATAATCTAGTCATAGAGTTTGTTTTACTTCTTCTGTTTGCTTTCTGAGAGCATAGATCTTTGTTTTTGCCAAATTACTCAGACAAGAAGACAATTCATTTCTGAGGTATTACTGTCTTCAGAAAGGTGAAGCTGATACTGATACTTTCATGTGAAAGATTAAGGAGGCTAGAAGGGTTTAGAGTCAAAAGAGTGTGTTAGGTCTGGCTTGGTGCCTACCCTAGGAATCACCTCCCCTTTGATTCTTACCGTGAAGACTAAGTTTCCTGGGACAGCAGTGAGCCCCTATTAGAAAAACAGCTAACTTTGCAGGTGCCTTGCCACTATGGGTGGTTGTGTGACCCAACCTTCATCAGTGAGATGAAAACAGAAGTCATTTGGATTGGGATTCTGGAAGTACTATTGCTGTCCTATTTCAAAATTTTTAAAAAGACAACTAGAGCTGGCATTTATTCTATCTATGCCTTTGCCTTTTTTTTTTTCTCCTAGAAGGTGAATTTGAGACTGGAACACTTTCTTTTAACCCTAAGTCAACAAGTAGTAAGCGGGAAGCCACATAATAAGGATACTGGGGCAGAGAGAGAGAGAGATGTGGGCATTATTGATGTAAGGAAACTGCTGAGCAGCCTAGGGCTCCCATCTCTGGACTTTGTGTGTATAAAATTAGACGATATTGTAAGTGTTTTCTTTACATGCAGATGAACGCAGTCCTAAGTGGTTGAGAAATCTGACCACAAAAATGAATAAATTTGACCTGATGTTTTACAGGAAATCTCTTTTATGAAGTCAGCAATGTTAGATTAATCTGAGCCAAGCAAATGTCCAAAATGGCTTATTTAATCGTTTGAACAAAATCTTCAAATATATGTCATCAAGAAAAATGTATCATGTTTCTATTTCTGTGGATTCCTCACAGTAGACCAAAAACGATGGTTGTGTTTAACTCTCTTCTTACTGAATATCACAGAGTTCATATCAAGGGAAAAATAGGGGCACAAATAAACCTATACTGTGGCTCTTTGAAAAACTTTTCATGCAGGCATATGTACACACACACACACACACACACACACATCTCCTGCAAATCAAGACCCTGAAACACACTGTTGTTTCTTCTCTTTTCTTTCCAAGTCCTTCAGATATGTTATGGGATTTCAGCCATTTGCCTACGTTTTAGTGCAAATTACCTTTAAGATGAAAGCCCTTAATCATAATGGATTTAGCCTGCCCTGCGATACAATGCTGACAACTCATGTCTTATTAATGGCTATTTCAAGCATCCATTTCTGTATATCTTGTCTAATATGACAGGAAAGAATACCAATAAATCTTTTCTCCTCCATTCATCACAGGTTTTGACAATAGGAGTGTGAGCAAAGACAGAGAGACACAGAATTTAAGGAGATGTTGCTGCTGCCCCAAACTTACGTCACAGAAAGTCTCCCATCTTGAAATCACAGGTAACTATTTATTTTACCATTGCTAGAGAGATATACTAATTTTTAAAAATTACCAATATGATCAATATCCATTAATTTCACTATAACCATCATGAGTAGAATGATCAAAGTCCATGTTTCATAAGGTTTGACTCCAGAGGATAATTTCTTAGACACTGTTCTATATTAAGGATCTTCCATAACACGGTAGAGTATTAAGTTTCTTTGTCTTTGAATAACCAGATCTGAAATCAGATTGATTATATTCTTTGCAGCCAAAGATGGAGAAGCTCCATACAGTCAGCAAAAACAACACTGGGAGCTGACTGTGGCTCAGACCATGAACTCCTTATTGCTAAATTCAGACTGAAATTGAAGAAAGTAGGGGAAACCACTAGACCATTCAGGTATGACCTAAATCCAATCCCTTATGATTATACAGTGGAAGTGAGCAATAGATTTAAGGGCCTAGATCTGATAGATAGAGTGCCTGATGAACTATGGACAGAGGTTTGTAACATTGTACAGGAGACAGGGATCAAGACCGTCCCCATGGAAAAGAAATGAAAAAACGCAAAATGGCTGTCTGAGGAGGCCTTACAAATAGCTGTGAAAAGAAGAGAAGCGAAAAGCAAAGGAGAAAAGGAAAGATATAAACTTTCCAAAGAACAGCAAGGAGAGATAAGAAAGCCTTCCTCAGCGATCAGCGCAAAGAAATAGAGGGAAACAACAGAATGGGAAAGACTAGAGATCTCTTCAAGAAAATTAGAGATACAAAGGGAACATTTCATGCAAAGATGGGCTCGATAAAGGACAGAAATAGTATGGACCTAACAGGAGCAGAAGATATTAAGAAGAAGTGGCAAGAATACACAGAAGAACTGTACATAAAAGATCTTCACGATCCAGATAACCACAATGGTGTGACCACTGATCTAGAGTCAGACATCCTGGAATGTGAAGTCAAATGGGCCTTAGAAAGCATCACTACGAACAAAGCTAGTGGAGGTGATGGAATTCCAGTTGAGCTATTTCAAATCCTGAAAGATGATGCTATGAAAGTGCTACACTCAATATGCCAGCAAATTTGGAAAACTCAGCAGTGGCCACAGGACTGGAAAATGTCAGTTTTCATTCCAATCCCAAAGAAAGGCAATGACAAAGAATGCTCAAACTACCGCACAATTGCACTCATCTCACACGCTAGTAAAGTGATGCTCAAAATTCTCCAAGCCAGGCTTCAGCAGTACGTGAACTGTGAACTTCCAGATGTTCAAGCTGGTTTTAGAAAAGGCAGAGGAACCAGAGATCAAATTGCCAACATTCACTGGATCATGGAAGAAGGAAGAGAGTTCCAGAAAAACATCTATTTCTGCCTTATTGACTATGCCAAACCCTTTGACTGTGTGGATCACAATAAACTGTAAAATTCTGAAAGAGATGGGAATACCAGACCACCTGACCTGCTTCTTGAGAGGTTTGTATGCAGGTCAGGAAGCAACAGTTAGAACTGGACATGGAACAACAGACTGGTTCCAAATAGGAAAAGGAGTACATCAAGGCTGTATATTGTCATCCTGCTTATTTACCTTACATGCAGAGTACATGATGAGAAACGCTGGGCTAGAAGAAGCACAAGCTGGAATCAAGATTGCTGGGAGAAATATCAATAACCTCAGATATGCAGATGACACCACCCTTATGGCAGAAAGTGAAGAGGAACTCAAAAGCCTCTTGATAAAAGTGAAAAAGGAGAGTGAAAAAGTTGGCTTAAAGTTCAACATTCAGAAAACTAAGATCATGGCATCTGGTCCCATCACTTCATGGGAAATAGATGGGGAAATAGTGGAAAACAGTGTCAGACTTTATTTGAGGGGCTCCAAAATCACTGCAGATGGTGATTGCAACCATGAAATTAAAAGATGCTTACTCCTTGGAAGGAATGTTATGACCAAGCTAGATAACATATTGAAAAGCAGAGACATTACTTTGCCAACAAAGGTTCGCCTAGTCAAGGCTATGGTTTTTCCAGTGGTCATGTATGGATGTGAGAGTTGGACTGTGAAGAAAGCTGAGCACTGAAGAATTGATGCTTTTGAACTGTGGTGTTGGAGAAGACTCTTGAGAGTCCCTTGGACTGCAAGGAGATCCAACCAGTCCATTCTAATGGAGATCAGTCCTGGGTGTTCTTTGGAAGGAAGGACTGATGCTAAAGCTGAGACTGTAATACTTTGGCCACCTCATGCGAAGAGTTGACTCATTGGAAAAGACTCTGATGCTGGGAGGGTTTGAGGCAGGAGAAGAAGGGGACGACAGAGGATGAGATGGCTGGATGGCATCACTGACTCAATGGAGATGAGTTTGGATGAACTCCAGAAGTTGATGATGGACAGGGAGCCCTGTCGTGCTGCAATTCACAGGGTCACAAAGAGTTGGACACGACTGAGTGACTGAACTGAACTGAAGTCTTTGAAAAGTCCATAGAAAACTTTAAAATGGTTCTAGTCTCTTATTTTTAGCAAGATTGCTAGTCATGTTTACTGATTCTTAGCACAGTGAATCTCTATAATACCCATGGGTATTTCTTTCTAGTACAATAGTGTTGTGTTGATGATTGCCAAAGTTTTTGTAAGTCAGAAATTTGAGGGATCAAATTCTCTCCTCCTATGTCTCCTCTGCCCACCCACATTTTTATAAACATTTTTTTTTCTTGTCTACTTCCCCTGTCCTCTTCCTCACTCTATTTTGAGTTTTTAAATTTCATTTCATCCTCATCACTCTTAACCTTACTTTAAACCACCATCATCATTCTCTAACTTAACCTTAGTAGCTTTTTAATAGTCTTGCTTTCATTCTCTTTTGTTGTTGTTGTTGTCATTGTTTTGGCCATGCCACATAGCATGTGGGATGTGGGATAATTCCCTGACTGTGGATCGTAGCCATGTTCTGTGCATTGGAAGCACAGAGTATTAACCACTGGACCAGGGGAGTCTTTCCTTGCCTGTATTCTTAATGGTTCTCTAAATGTCTTTTCCATACTCATCATGTGCTGATCTTGTTTTGTTGTTAATAAACTGTTTTTTAAAACAATTTTAAATGTACAGAACAAATGAGCAGACAATGGAATTTCCATATACCATCTGTTTGCCCAACACTCACACATATAGTTTTCACAGTTATGAACATCTGGCATTATTACGTGATACAGTTACAATTAATGAAGTAAGACTGGTTCACTATTGTTAACTGAAGTCAATAGTTTATATTAAGGTTCAGTGTTGGTGTTGAACAGTTCTGTGTCTTTTCACAAATGTATAATGTCGTGTATTCATCATTACAGTATTATACAGAATGGTTTTAGTGCCCTAAAACTTGCCAGGGCTTTACCTGTTTATTCCCCATTATCGTGCTGCGCCCCTGGCAGCCATTGCTCTCTTTATTGTCCCTATAGTTTTTCCTTTTTAGGAATGTCATATAGTTGGAGTCAGATAGTATGTTGCTGTTTTTTGGACCATCTTCCTTCACTTAGCAGTGTGTGTTTAAGGTTCCTCAATGTCTTTTAGTGGCTTGCTAGTTCACTTTTTTAATCACTGAGTAATATTCAATTGTGTGGGTGTTTCAGTTTATTCATTTACCTTCTGAAGGACTTCTTAGTTACTTCCAGTTTTTGGTGATTATGAAAAAAGCTGCTTAAAACAGGTTTTGTTTTGAACTCAATTAGGTAAATACTTAGAACTGCAATTGCTGACTCATATAGTAATTATATGTTTAGGATTGGAAGCAGTTACCAAACATTCTTCCAAGCGGCTGCATCATTTTGCATTCCCACCAGCAATGAATGAGAGCTCTTATTGTTCCACGTGCTTGCAAACATTTGATATTGTTAGTGTTTTGGATTTTAGCCATCTGATAGGAATGTAGTGGTGTCTTACTGTTGTTTTAATTTGCAGTTCCTAATGACACATCATGTTAAGCATCTTTTCATATGCTTATTTGTTATATGTAGATGTTTTGGGGTAAGTTTCTATTCAGGTCTTCTGTCCATTTTTAATTGGGTGCTTGTTTCCTTATTTCTGAGTTGTAAGAATTCTTGGTATGTTTTGATTACAAGTTCTTTATCAGATACGTGTTTTGCAAATATTTTATTTCATAGGGCAGAAGTTAGTGTTTTAATAAATAGCAACCTTTTGATTTTTTTCCTTTACCGGATGGATTTTTTAATAATGTTAAGATGCTAGGATTCCCCAAATTGACTTACAGTTTCTACACAATTCCTATCAGGATCCCAGTTGGCTTTTTATAGAAATTGACAAGCTGATTCTAAACTCATCTAGAACTCCAGAAGACCTAGTGTAGTCAAAACAATCTAGAAAAAGAAGGACTCAGTTAGAAGACTCACATTTCATGATTTCAAAATTTACTATAAGGAAACAATAATCAAGGCATTGTGGTACTGGCCTAAGGATACACATAGGGATTAGTGAAATAGAATTGAGTTCAAACTAACTGCATGTGTCTGTGATCAACTGATTATTGACAAATGTGCTAAGGCCATTCACTGGGGGGAAAGACAGTCTTTTCAACAACTGATGCTGGAACAGCTAGATAGCCACATGCAAAAGGATGAAATGGGACACCCACTTCACACCATATACAAAATTAACTCAAAATGGATCAAAGTTCTAAATGCAATAAACAGGGACTTTCTCAGTGGTCCAGTGGTTAAGACTCCACCTTCCAAAGCAAGGGGTGTGGGTTTGATCCCTGGTGGGGGAACTAAGATCCCACATGCTACAAAAATTGAAAAAAATAAATAAAATAAAAGATAAATTTCTAGAACTCTTAGTAGAAAGCAGGGGAAAAACTTTATGACCTTGGATTTGCTAGTAGATTCCTATATATGATACCAAAAGCACAAGCAGTAAAAGAAAAAAATAGATAAATTCAACTTAATCAAATATTCCAATATTTTTAAAAGGAAAATCTTATAAGGTTACTCTCTAGCTTAATATTTTTTTGGTAGAACTCTATTGCCTTGTAAACATATCATATATGGTTTTTCACTAAAATGTAAAGAATTAAATTTATTTTACTATAAAATAATATTTGCCTGTCTACATCTTTGTTTACATATTGATGTCTATTTAAGTAGACTCTTTGGTTAGTTATGTGGGAAAGGTTTTTTTTTTTTTTTAAGGAGGGTTTTTTTAAAATTTATTTTTAATTTGAGGATAATTGCTTTACAATGTTGTCTTGGTTTCTGCCACACAACAAAGTGAATCAGCCATAAATACATATATGTCTCCTTTCTCTTGAACCTCCCTGCCACACCCTGTTTGTTATAATATTGCTTCTGTGTTGTGCTTTGGTTTTCTGGCCATGAGGCATGTGGGATCTCAGCTCCCTGACCAGGGATCAAACCTGTACCCCCTGCACTGGAAGGCTGAATCTTAACCACTGGACCACCAGGAAAGTCTGTGGCAAGTTTTAAATTGTCATTTACTTATATACTTACAGAAATATTTGTTACTTACACAGCTTACTTATATATTTAATTACAAAAATTCATGCAATCTACAACTTACATAAATAAAAATAACAGAAGCTGTATAATCTTTTTTTTTTTTCTCTTACATACTTATATTATCCTGGTTGCTCCATTGATCAGACATGAGTCTTATAGACTAGATTTTTGGGGTTTTTTTTTTGAGAACTATGTCTCATGCTTTACATTTCACTTTTATACAGTCCCTGACTCAGGAAATACTTTGTATTTGCCATAGGGAGCTCAAACACAGAGAAAAGCTGTGCGTATACTCTCAGGATTATCACTGAAGTAAGCACTCTAAATCTATGAATTTCCTTCCTCTAAGCTAACTTCTATTAGATCAGAGCAATAATAACTGAGAGCAGCAAGGAGAAGATGGTTACTTGTAGTTTAATACTGGTTCTGTCATACTATTATTCATTTAAATTATGCTTGACTCATTTTTTATTCATATTTGTAAGAATTACTATATATACACTATTATTACTGTGTATAAAAATATGCATTGTCTTTGAAGAGCTTACAGTCTAGTGGAACAGAGAAAGATGAGGAAAAAGCAATCACAATGGGCTTCAATAAATACCATTGTACACAGAGCAGATGATTTGAAAATGTGAGCGGGCGGGGGTAGGGGGTGGCAGAAATCTACTTGGATTATCAGAGGAGTGAGGAAAGGACTACTGGTGGAACATGCATCCAAGATAACATCTGAATTGGCTGAACTGACAGGCACAGAGGAGGGAAGGTGGCATTTGGGATGCTATGAGAAACTGCCAAGCTCTTCTTAGGATTTCCTGCCTTCAGAGCTCCCTATAGGACCAGCTGAGGCCTTTGTTAAGACTACATCACAACCCAGATTTTCAGTTTGCTTGATTCTGTTTTCTCTCCTCCTCTCCCATTCCACAGCTCTTGATCCTAAATCCATAAGGAACTCTCTGTATCCTAACCTATGTCTCATAGATCTTCCTGGGAAACTCAAACTTTGTATTAGTTGGTACCAGGAGTGGTGTGAGAAAACTGATGCTAAGCTGAGATACTGAGCTGTCTCATATATCAGTTAGTCAACAGTGATGACCCACCTTCAATGGAATGTGAATATATGTAAATATGAATAACCCCTAGCCCAAAGTATTTACATTTGTATTAATAATAGTTAAATTTTTATCAGTGGTGAATTAGGAAGAGTATACCAGTTGTTTCCATTAGTTACTAATTTGAAAGAAGCAACTCTAAATTTAGTGTTACTCAAACAGTTTCATGAGTTATCTAGGCTTAGCTCGGGCATTGTCATTTAGGGGCTCCCATGCAATTGTTCTCTGGTGTCAACCAGAGCTGTAGTCATCTAAAAATGCAAATGAGCAAGATGTCTAGAATGGCTCACTCACCTGGCTGGACGTTAATGCTCTTTGTTGGCTGGAAGTTCAGTTTGGGCTATGGAGAAGTGTACTGTATGTGGTCTCTGCATGTTGTTTTTAAGTTTATTTATTTTTAGTTGAAGGATAATTGCTTTACAGTATTACATTGGTTTCTCATGACATGTAGTCAAGGATCAGAGAGGATATAGCCTAAGAGCAAGTGGTCCAGGAGGCTCTGGTAGAAGGTAAAAGCTTCTTAGAGCATAAGTCCTAAAGCTATGCAGTGCCACTCCCACTGTATTTTATTGGTCAAAAGCAAGTCATGGGGCTAATCTGGATTCAAGGGAGGAGGCCTGCATGAGTGTGAATACTGGGAACTGTGTTTCCCTGTGGGCGGGGGGGCGGGGGATCTTTGGTATCTAGCTACCATGTCAGGGGCAACCTATCAAGTATTTAAGAAGTTTCTGTGTGTGTGTGTGTGTGTGTGTAGATGGAGGGATAATTATAACTGCAAGGACAGTTTAATTTGGTGACTATTGCCAAGCATGATTGATATCTTGGAAAGATATAAAAAGCAGGGAGTGCTTAATTAGCAATTAAACCCTGAATATAAATGTCATAGGGCCTGCTTAGTAGCATGTAAAGGGGCTCTTATCTCAGCCAGAGGTTAGAAAAACCATACAATATTTTATCCCAAGGACATAAAGATATAAAGACTAATAGATAGATGCAGGGGTAGTGGGCCCCTTCAAATCCCCATTTATTTTTCTAATCTGGCCATTTAATATCCAGATGAACTCTGGAGGATAAAAGAAGACTTCTATAAACTTAACACTGGACTTCTATAAGCTCAGTAGTAACCAGATATGGCACTTTGCTAGAGCAGATTAACATGACCTCAGAAACATGGTATGTGGCTGTTGATCAGACTAATACTTCTTTTTACATCTTATTAAGGAAGAGGCTCAGAAACAGTTCACCTTCATGTGAAAGGTTAGAATATACATTTAGACATTTATGGTTCTGCCTTATAGTTGTATTAACTCTCCCACCCACTGTCACAGTATAGTCTGAAGAGACTTGGATTACCTGGGCATCTCAGAAGACATGACACTGGTGCCTATATAGATGACATCATTGGACCAGTTGTTTAAAAAGCAGCCAGTGTGTTGGGAGGCATTGTTAAGATATATATGGTCTAGAAGGTGGGAAATAAATTCTGTGAAGTTTAAGTGGCTCACAAAATTAGTAAAATATTTAGGAGTCCATCAGTCAGAGACACTTTATGACACCCTCTCCAAAGTAAAGGACAAATCATTCCATCTCACGTCTCCTTCCATGGTAACAGCTCATTGGGCCTCTTTGCGTACAGAGGCAGTCAATTCAACTCAGGTTTACACTATATCCCATATATGAGCAACATGAAAAGCTGCCAGCTCTGAGTGGAGACAAAAGCAGTAACATATTCTGAAGCATTCCAAGTTGCAATTCAAGAGACTCTGCTCTTTGGGCCATATGATCAAGAAAATGTAACATTGTTGGTATATGTAGCAATAAAATATGCCATCTGGCATTATGGCAAAGTCTAATAGGAGAACCACCATGCACACCCTATGGGCTTTGTTGCAAGACTGCCACTGGCAGTGCAGAGTCTTTTCACTTGAAAAAATATTTCCTACAGTGATAAATAACCTGGCTGTGAGCTTTCAAGCGATCATGAGCCACAACTCCCCATCATAAGGTGGGTTCTGTCATACTTATTGACATCAGATCAGATCAGATCAGATCAGTTGCTCAGTCGTGTCCGACTCTTTGCGACCCCATGAATTGCAGCACCCCAGGCCTCCCTGTCCATCACCAACTCCCAGAGTTCACTCAGACTCACGTCCATCAAGTCAGCGATGCCATCCAGCCATCTCATCCTCTGTCGTCCCCTTCTCCTCCTGCCCTCAATCCCTCCCAGCATCACAGTCTTTTCCAATGAGTCAACTCTTCGCATTGAGGTGGCCAAAGTACTAGAGTTTCAGCTTTAGCATCATTCCTTCCAAAGAAATACCAGGCCTGATCTCCTTCAGGATGGACTGGTTGGATCTCCTTGCAATCCAAGGGACTCTCAAGAGTCTTCTCCAACACCACAGTTCAAAAGCATCAATTCTTCGGCGCTCAGCCTTCTTCACAGTCCAACTCTCACATCCATACACGACCACAGGAAAAACCATAGCCTTGACTAGGCGAACCTTTGTTGGCAAAGTAATGTCTCTGCTTTTCAATATGCTGTCTAGGTTGGTCATAACTTTCCTTCCAAGGAGTAAGCGTCTTTTAATTTCATGGCTGCAGTCACCATCTGCAGTGATTGTGGAGCCCAGAAAAATAAAGTCTGACACTGTTTCCACTGTTTCCCCATCTATTTCCCATGAAGTGATGGGACCGGATGCCATGATCTTCGTTTTCTGAATGTTGAGCTTTAAGCCAACTTTTTCACTCTCCACTTTCACTTTCATCAAGAGGCTTTTGAGTTCCTCTTCAATTTCTGCCATAAGGGTGGTGTCATCTGCATATCTGAGGTTATTGATATTTCTCCCAGCAATCTTGATTCCAGCTTGTGTTTCTTCCAGTCCAGTGTTTCTCATGATGTACTCTGCATATAAGTTAAATAAACAGGGTGACAATATACAGCCTTGATGATCTCCTTTTCCTATTTGGAACCAGTCTGTTGTTCCATGTCCAGTTCTAACTGTTGCTTCCTGACCTGCATACAAATTTCTCAAGAGGCAGATCAGTAGGATCTGGCAATATTCATAGTAAATGAAAACAATAATCCATAGTAAAATGGAAGCAGTGCATTAAGAATTGGGCATGAAAAGGGCTAGTATGCACATGCAAGCTGCACAGTTGGTGACTCAGATTCTCATCATTCACCTCTCTTGTACTTATCACACCTATGTGTGACCTCATAGGGGAGTCTCTTGTAACCAACTGACTACAGAAGAAAAAGCCAAACTTGGTTCACGGATAAGTTGGCTTGGTATGTAGGTAAATTAAAAAGTGACAGCTGCTCTGAAATATCATTAATTAGTGATAGCTTTGAAAGACAGCAATTTGAATACATCTTCACTATGAGCAGAGCTTTAGTCAGAGTGGAAAGAGAAATGGTCTGGGATTACAATATGTGCAAGCTCATGGGCAATGGCAAATGACTTGACTGATTGATCTGGAAAGAAAAATTTGAGAAGATTGAGGACAAGGAGATTTGAAGTAAAGCCTTGTGGATGAACTTACAGGAGTAAGCATACTTTGGTATGAAGATATTAGAATCACATTTTAATCCTCACCAGGGAGAAGCCATCATAGAAGAAATACTAAACAACTGAGAAGGCAGTATAGTTCAACCAGTTGGCATCAGCCAGCATCAGTCATCAGCTATCATGTGTTTGACAAAATGAACATGTGAACTTAATAGTTATGGTGGTAAAGATGGAGATGTACATGGGGCAGTAGCAAACACTTATCACCAATGTTGAAGCTATTGTTAATCCCAAGTGCCCAATCTGCTAGCAGCTGAGATCAATGATGATTTTTCAGTGTGGCACTAACCCTTGAGGACATTAATCATCCATTTGGTGTCAAGCTGACTACACAGACCCCTTACACCGTGGAAGGAGGAGTACACAGAAGCTTTTATATTGACAGTGATAGGTCCTGTTGAAGCCAAAACTAAGCCACCAGCTTTGAGAAGATCCATTATGAGTATAGAGTGCCATCCTCTGGAATACTGTATACCCTTAATCAATGAGGTTTATTTGGTGTGGTATCCTTAATATGGATTTGAGAATCAAGGGTTGATAACAGAAGTTTCTCTGCTTGCCATCGTAACTCCAAGTGACCCTTTTTAGAAATTTGTGTTTCCTACTCACACAAATCTGGGCTCTGTGGGTTTAAAGGCCCTGGTTTCTTAAGAGAAGAAACATTTTCATTATTGAATACTGCAAAGGCCCCATAGAACCATAAGCTATCAGTTTCTTCCAAGATAGTTTCTGCTTCTTGTGTCAAAGGAAAACTAGGGAAAAAGAGGAGTTACCACCCTAACAGAGGAACTGAACTACTTGAAGAAGTAGGTCTGCTGCTAAATAATGGGAGCATAGAGAAATATGCTTATTATTCAGATGAAACATTTGCAAGTTTGTTAAAATTCCTTTACCAAGGAATGGTAAATGGACACGTGAAGTAGTCAGCAATACAGAATGCTATATGGCAATCAGGGACTCAGGTCTTCAAGGATTTGAGTGTAGGTTACTACAAAGGAAGCCACCAAGACTAGCAGAGGTGCTCAATGAGAGTGAAGGGAATCTCAGATAGATAGTGGAGAAGCGGGACAAATATTAGTTCTGGTCTCAAGACCACAGCAGCAGGTCCTTGTACTTCATTTCAGTAACCTTGTAAGTTTTCTCCAGTAAAAGAGGCCTACCAGGATGTTATTTGAAGATATGTATCTCAGGGACAACAGAGGTGCCCTGTAATAGAAACTTGGATAAACCATCAGGATTGATGGATCAACTGGGAGTTTTATCAGCTGAGAGTATTCAGCCATCATCCCTTTTAAGAAATTGCCCTGATTCAGAGAGATGCCATGCCCAAGATCATGTCCCCTTCCATAGTGTAGCCTTCATCCAATGGCTGAACTCTGCGGGACTATACCTGGCTCCCTCATCACACTGGGAACAACTTGGAAGGGCCATCCTAGTTGAAGAATTTATTTGGGTTGGCTGAAGTCTTTGCCTAGATTGCATAGGTACTGGGCTTCTTCCTCTGCTTCATTTTGCTTCTTTCCTTTCCCTCCCTTTCCCAGATGTTGATCCTGAGAGCACTCTAATAAAGTTTATGCATATCAATCTCCATCTTAGAACTTGTTTCCCAAGAAACTCAGTCTTCAACAGCTGTTTTTTCAAGCAAGAGGGAACCCTTTGAACACATGATTGAGCAAGACACATTCATTTTTTTCTAGACCTAAAAAAGTGATTTAGTAGGAAGAGATGAAATTCCAGAACTAAACTAGTGTCGAAAAACATTTTAACACAGTTTGACTTTATGCCAAGTATAATATATAGCAATTAAAATGCTTTAAATGAAGGATAGAGAAGATCAGACTTATACTTTAGAAAAATGACTGACAGCATGGTGGGGGAAAAAAAAAAAAAGGATGAGACCAGAGACATAGTCTTCTAACTATGAAAGTTAGAAGATGTTCATGGTATTACATAAGATAAAGGAAAAATTAGCTTCCTAAACTAATAAATTGACTTTGAGGAGGGAAAACAGTTGATATTATTTGAGATATTTCAGAGGTAGAATTAGGTGATGTTCTATTTTCTTGCTTGAGTGATTGGGTAGATAATATTCTATTAACAGTGATGGGGAATACATAAAAAATAATCATGTATACGGGGAGAAAACCATGAGTTTAATTTAGATATGATTAATTTGAGATGCCTGTGGGACATCCAAATTGAGATGTACAAAGAGCTGCTGGATATACAAATCTGTAATTTAGGGCAGAGTTCCAGGTTAAATATACATTTAAATATTATCTAAAATGGTTGAAGCTAGGAGAATGGAAGAAAATGTAGAGAGGATAAGATTAGAAGATTTAGGACAAACCTTGGGGATTTAAATAATTTCCATTAGAAAAGTAACTTCAGAGAGACAGAATGAATCAGTGGTAAAATGGAGTCCCATAGAAGCTATGGGAAGAAAACTTGTCAGAAAATGGAAAGCAAGAGAAGGAAAAGAAATAGGAAGAAGAGCAATAACTGGCCCTAGTGAGTGTTTAAGCAAGTTAAGAAGTGAAAAGTATTTGTTGAATTCAGCATCAAGTAGAGGCACCAATTCATGTGTGTCAATATTCTGAGGAAATCTGACAGTATTTTGGCAGTAGTTGGACTCAGTAACCTTTAAGTTCCTTTCTAACCCTTAAATTCTGTGAGATTGTTTGAGTTGTGTGCTGCCATCTCAGCAAAGAGCTCAGCCTAAGAAATCAATAAATGGGACTAAAACAAATATTGCTCTGGATGTAACCAGAGTGATCCCCAGGGTTGTCAACAGCTAGTTATAGGAAGCGGGCAATTTGAGGTTGAATACTTTTTCTCATAGTCACATTTTTTTTTTTTTTTTGCTTATGTTATTCAACGCATGTTCCAAAAATAAAGTGTAAACCTAAGATCCATAACATAAGTAATATATTAATTATGAGAACACTTGGAATGCTGCTAAATTATTTTATTTACAAAGTAATTAATGTTTGCTGACTATTGAGAAGAGATGGAAAATATATTCTCTAGGCAAATCAAAACTAAATTATCTTAAATAAGACTGGATTCAAATCAACACACCATTGGCAATGGAAAAAAGGTATTTATTCACAAAATTTTTATTTATGTGCACACACACACACGTGCACACATATATATATAGTGTGTATGACAAGTTTAGGCTACATACACACACACACACACACACACACACACACATATACACTTCTTATAATGCGAGAGTATCATTTATCTCCTTTATACCACCACCACACTCTTCATTTCCCCATCCTCTCAATATAGTTATTTGATAATTTAGTAAGTAAATATTTATTTTAAAAATCTTATTGTGTGTGTGTGTCTGAGTGCACGTGCTAAATCTATCAGCTGTGTCGGATTGTTTGTGATCCTATGGACTGAAGCCTGCCAGGTTCCTTTGTCCACGGGATTCTCCAGGCAAGAATACTGGAGTGGGTTACAATGCTCTCCTCCAGGGGATCTTCCCAACCCAGGGATCAAACCCACATCTTATTATGTCTTCTGCATTGTCAGGCAAGTTCTTTACCACTAGCGCCAGCTGAGAAGCCCAAATCTTATTATGATTATATAAATATGATTCACAACAAAGCTGTGTAGCATATATCAGAATTACATTTTCTTTTTTGATCAAATGTTTTCCCTGTAGTCATTACTTTATATTTTCTTAGTGTTCTATCAGTTCAATCTGAAGCTTTCAAAATCTCTCAGTATGACCAAATTTGTTATCATGTTTTATTATTTTCTGTTTTCATTTTTATTTTTAAAAACTTTGAGGTTTAAATACAACAAATTGTATAATTTAAAGCATATAATCTGATAGATTTTGAGATATATATGTATATATATATATATATATATACTGTGATCCTATGCATCTATGACATAATCACTGACTGAATGGACGTGAGTTTGAGTGAACTCTGGGAGTTGGTGATGGACAGGGAGGCCTGGCGTGCTGTGATTCATGGGGTCGCAAAGAGTCGGACACGACTGAGTGACTGATCTGATCTGAATCTGAATGACATAATCACCACAGTCAGGAAAATGAACACCTTCATTCTGTTCTTTTGTAAATCCTCCTTCCCACTGTTACTTAAACATGCTTCTTCCCCAAACATGGATCCTGTTTCTCTCACTATAGATTAGTATGCCTTTAAAATTTTTTTGTACAAATGGAATCATGTATTATGTATACTTGTTTTGTGTGACTTATTTTACTTAGCAAAATGATTTTGGTATTTAAGCATGTTGTAACATGTATCAATATTTTATTCCTTTTTGTTGCTGAATTTAATTCCATAGAATGGACGTGTGTAGTTTGTTTATCCATTCATTTGTTGATGGGCACTGGCTTATTTCCAGTTTATAGCTTTTACAAACACAGCAGCTGTGAACATTCATTTATAAATCTTTGTGTGAATATGTGTTGTCATTTCTCTAAGGTAAATATCTTAGAGCAGAATGGTTGTATCCTATGGGAAGTGTATAATTAATTTTTAGATTAGCTACCAAACTATTTTCTCAAGAGGTTGTATCATTTTACATTCCTGATAGCAATTGCATGAAAATTCTAGTTCTTTGTATCCTCACCAAAACTTCCTAGGATTTCGTTACTCTTTTTAATTTGATCTATTCTGATATATGTGTAGTGGTACCTCATTGTGGTTTTAATTCAAGTTTCCCTAATGACTAATGATATTCAGCATTTTTTTCATGTGTTTATTTGTCATTCATACATATTGTTTGTGAAGTGTTCACTCATCATTTTACCTATTTTTAATAGGTTGTATTTTTCTTATTGAGTTTTGTTGGTTCTTTATTGTGAATTCCCTGGTAGCTTGGACGGTAAAGTGTCTGCCTACAATGCGGGAGAGCTGGGTTCAATCTCTGGGTTGGGAATATCCCCTGGAGAAGGAAATGGCAACCCACTCCAGTACTCATGCCTGGAAAATCCCATGGGCGAGGAGCCTAGTGGGCTACAGTCCATCGGGTCACAAAAAGTCTGACATGACTGGGTGACTTCTCTTGACTTCACTTATTGTGAATTCATGTCCATTGTCATATATGTGATTTGCAAATATTTTCTTTTTAGTCTGTCGTTTATCTTCATAATGTCTTTAGGAGGGTAGATGTTTATAATTTTTATGTAGTTCAGTGTATCAGTTTTTCCTGCTATGAAAAAATTTTCTTGTTATATGTGAGAAAGCTTTGCCTAGCCCAATAATTCAAGATTTTCTTCAATGTTTTATTTTGGACATTTTAGGGGTTTAGATTTACATTCACATTTAGTCTCTAATCTATTTTGAATTAACTTTTCTTTATGGTGTAAGTTGTGGATTGAAGTTCATTTTTTGAACATAAATATCCAAGGATTCTAGCACCATTTGTTGACAAGACTTTCTTTTCTCTACTGAAGTGCCTTTGTGACATTTATCAAATTTTCCAAATATATGTAGATGTATTTCTGGATGCTTTATTCCATTCCATTGATCTAATTATCAGTCTTTACAACAATAAAACATTATTTTGAAGAGCACTGATTTATAATAAGTCTTGAAGTCAGGTAGTGTTAGCCCTTCAAATTTGTTCTTTTTCAAAGTTGTTATGGCTATTTTAGATCCTTTACCTTTTCATTAGAATATTAGAATCATACTCTCATCTTATATTTAAAAAAATCCTACTGGGATTTTAACTAGGAGTTATCTTGAAACTGTAGATCAATTTAGGGAAAACTGACATCTTAACAGTATTAAGACTTCTGACATATGAACATAGTGTTGATCTCCATTTATTTAGGGCTTATCTCATTTCTCTAGGAAATGCTTTGTAATATTCAGTGTACATATGAAGATAAAAATCTAGAAGAGCTTGCGTTTATTGATGTTAGGAGTGTGAAAAAGAAAACGTGAAATTCAGGGAAGTGGTATGGGAGATGACTGTATTCTGAACATGACACAACTGTCTTGAAAAGTAAAGGTAGGGATCCATTCATAATTTAAATCTGATTCTCTGATGTATCTTATATCACACCAAACAATAGGAAAAAAACTATGATGGTGTGATAACTCTGGGAATAACCTTAACACTCAACTTAATTGTAGGTATTACAAGAAGTATCTGGTGAGGAGGCTGTCTTATTTTAAACATCCCATGAATGTTTGCTGTATGGGTGATTAGTGTATTTAACATCTCTGTTTTGGGCTATTAAATATTCCCATATTAACAACAGAGTGGTAATATGTGATCAGATTTCAGGCTGGTAAATGATTAAAAGTGAAAATATTGAATGTATATTTGTGTGTGAGACTTGATGAGGGCCTGTCTGCATGGCAGCCACAGACAGTTTTACTTTCTGTTTGCTGATACATTGATTTGAAGGAGATTGTACTTACCAAAATAAATCAATATGGTTTGCATAAAGATATTAATAACCCAGTTACATGGGATGGGTGTTGGTGAGAAAAAAGGGATGAGATGGTGAGATATCCCTCATACACTAAGGGAACAAAATCTTAGTCATGATGTCACTAGGCTTTTTCTTTAAGGAACTGACAAAGTGATACCAAAGTTGTTATGAATCCAAGAATATTAAAAGGAATCTTGAAAAAGACAAGAATTTGAAGAACTCACACTATCTGACTTCAAGATTTCCTGTAAATCCATAGTAATCAAGATATGTGTAATTTCAATTTGTTGTTCACTCGCTCATTCGTGTCTGACTCTTTGCAACCCCATGGACTGCATCATGCCAGGCTTCTCTGTCCTTCACTATCTCTGAGAGTTTGCTCAAACTCATGTCCGTTGAGTCATCGATGCCATCCAGCCATCTCATCCTCTGTTGCCACCTTCTCTTGCCCTCAATTTTTCCCAGCATCAGTCTTTTCCAATTAGCTGGTTCTTCACATTACGTGGCCAAAGTATTGGAGCTTCAGGCTCAGCATCAATCCTTCCAACGAATATTCAGGGTTGGTTTTCTTTAGGATGGGCTGGTTGGATCTCCTTGCTCTCCAAGGGACTCTTAAGAGTCTTCTCCAGTACCAAATTTCAAAGCGTCAATTCTTTGGTGCTCAGCCTTCTTTCTGGTCCAACTCTTACATCTGTACATGACTACTGGGGAAGCCAAAGCTTTGACTATACAGGCATTTGTTGCCAAAATAATGTCTCTGCTTTTTAATATGCTGTCTAGGTTTGTCATAGCTTTTCTTCCAAGGAGCAAGCATCTTTTAATTTCATGGCTGCAGTCACCATCTGCAGTGATTTTATAACCCAAGAAAATAAAGTCTGTCACTGTTTCCTTTGTTTCTCTATCTATTTGCCATGGAGTGATGGGACTGGATGCCATGGTCTTGGTTTTCTGAATGTTGAGTTTTAAGGCAGCTTTTTCTATTTCATCTTCATCAAGAGGCTCTTTAGTTCCTCTTCACTTTCTGCCATGAGTGTGGTATCATCTGCATATCTGAGGTTATTGATATTTCTCCTGGCAATCTTGATTCCAGCTTGAGCTTCATCCAGCCTGGCATCTCACATGATGTGCTCTGCACATAAGTTAAATAAACAGGGTGACAATAGACAGCCTTGATGTACTCCTTTTCCAATTTTGAACCAGTCTGTTTTTCCATGTCTGATTCTAATTGTTGCTTCTTGATCTGCATACAGGCTTCTCAGGAGGCAGGTAAGGTGGTCTGGTATTCTCATCTCTTTAAGAATTTTCCACACCTTGTTATCCACACAATTAAAGGCTTTAGTGTAGTCAGTGAATAGAGTGATTTGAGTAGAGATTAACAAAGAGTAATTTGAATAAAGATTAACAAATAGATCAATGGAACAGAACAGAGAGCCCAGAATTAGAATGACATTTGATTTTCAATTAAGAATTCAAAGAAATTAAATGCAGAAAGTGATGTCTTTTAAATCAATGGTGTTGTGACAACTGAATGTCTATATATATATATATATATATATATATATATATATATATAAATGAACCTAAAATAGTACCTTATATCCTACCAAAAATTAGTTTGAGATGACTCACAGATATAAGTGTAAAAGTTTAAAACATAAAACTTTTAATTGAAGACATAGGTGAATCTCTTTAGGATTAGAGATAAAGTTTCCTTGGACAGGACAGAGGAAACAATAACCATAGAAAATAATAATTTAAACTTAATCAAAGCTTAAAATTCTTATCAAAAGATACTATTAAAAGAATGAGTCAGAAACCCACAGATTGAAAACAATATTTACAAGACAAAACAAAGTACCCAGCATATAAAAAGAACTCTACAACTCAATAATAAAAAAAATAATCCAATTAAAGTGTGCAAAATGTTTGAACAGATACTTTACAAAAGAAAATACGCAAATTAACACATGAAAAAATATTGAACATCACAGTGACATAACATTAGACGTCCAGCAAATTTCACTGAATGATGCTCTTAAGATTTGTACATTTCTTTGCAGACATGTTTTATATCAAAATAAATAACTATAAATAAATATTGAACTCTCATAGATGATGTCCATCCTGAGGTATTTAAGAAGCAGCATGGTGATGGCTGCAACTTACTTATACATCTGATAATAAGGAGCATAATTAGAGGGGTGGAAATTTAGGTAAATACATGATGAACAAGTTTAGTAAAATGTTAATTGCAGAATCCAGGTGGTAGATAAATACTCATGCAGTGTAAATTTTTTTTTAGTTTTCTATATATTTGAATATTTTCATAATAAAATATTGGAATCAATGAATTAATACAATGTTGGAAAGACTGAAAAGTGCCAGAGAGGGTATTTTTGTGGATAAATCTTCTAAATAAATTTGAACTTCTTAAAATAATAATAATCTGTTGTAGCTTTTAAAATATAAGTAGATCAAGGCTATGGGTTTTCCAGTGGTCATGTATGGATGTGAGAGTTGGACTGTGAAGAAAGCTGAGTGTGGTGTTGGAGAAGACTCTTGAGAGTCCCTTGGACTGCAAGGAGATCCAACCAGTCCATCCTGAAGGAGATCAGCCCTGGGTGTTCTTTGGAAGGAATGATGCTAAAGCTGAAACTCCAGTACTTTGGCCACCTCATGCAAAGATCTGACTCATTGGAAAAGACTCTGATTCTGGGAGGGATTGGGGACAGGAGGAGAAGTGGATGACAGAGGATGAGATGGCTGGATGGCATCACCAACTCGATGGATGTGAGTCTGAGTGAACTCCGGGAGCTGGTGATGGACAGGGAGGCCTGGTGTGCTGCAATTCATGGGGTCTCAGAGTCGGACACGACTGAGCGACTGAACTGAACTGAAATGATATGATAAAGAAAATACAGGAGGAAGGAATATAAATGGAGTTAAAAGGTTTTAAGTTCTCTCACTGTCTGAAAATGTGGAAGGTTTAAATTTGCTAGATACTAATAAAACTGTATATGTTTTAATCATCAAAGTAAGTGATAAAATGTGAATTAAAGTCAGTATAAACCTTCTACAAGGGAAAGTGAAATAATAAAAGGATGGATTACTCAAAAAAAAGGCAAGAAAGGTGAAACAGAACTATAAAAAAGAAAGTTTAACATAACATTGTAAATCAACTCTACTTCAATAAAATTTAAAAAAATAAGTAAATCAGGACAGAAATAAACACAATAAAAATAAGATACAAATGGGTGAAAATTGCCCATATTTTTTGCCCATACAATCTACTATAATTGTAGATATAAATCTCTATAAATTCATAATTTTTGTAATTGTAAATAGGTTAAATTTACAAATAAAATATAAATATTGTTTAGATTGGATTAAACCACAAAAGCCATCTATGTGATACTTAAAAGGACTCACCTTAAATACAAGGAGGCATAAGATTTGAAAGCAAAAGGATGTTAAAAAGATACAGCAGTGAAAAATCTATAGTGAAGCTATACTAATAGTAAAGTAAACTTTAAGGGAAGAAATAATGTTAAAGAAAAGAACAGGCATTTAATAGTATTGGGTGAATTTAGTAGGAAGAAATTATAAACCTAAATTTATATGCATCTAATATCATAGCCTTTAAATATATGAAGCAAAATCTTGAAAAACATATAAAACTACAATTACAGTAGATTTTTTAAAAATTATTAAAGACAGAAAATTCAAATTTAAGGGATATCAGCAAACCTTGAGTCCTATGTAAACTACATGAGCCAAGATTATTTCATAAAAACTGTACCAATAAGCTAAAATGTGCTACAGAGAATCAGGATTTTCTCCAATTATTTGTGAGATTCCCCTCTTTCTGAAATTTCTTGATCAAAGACCCTAGATTTACAAATGACTAGGTTAAAATATTCCCCAAAAGATCTGTTGAATATTGCACAGCAGTCTTCTATGAAGGGTAGTATTAGGCTTGTTTTTAAGCCACTTTGTAAAATTCATAGTCAATACCTTGGTCTTAATTTTCCATCAATACAATCTCACTACAGTAAAGTTTGCAGGTATATGGCAACTAAATTATATAACTGTGGCTCCTTTCCCATGCTGCGAGTCAAGGATGGCTTGGGCACAAATCTGCCCGATGTCACCTACCCATATTTCCCACGATAACTTTATCACGTCTAAAAATGTTCGATGCATGATACTGGATGCTTGGGGCTGGTGCACTGAGACGACCCAGAGGGATGGTAAGGGGAGGGAGGAGGGATGGGGGTCCAAGGATGGGGAACGCATGTATACCTGTGGTGGATTCATGTTGATGTATGGCAAAGCCAGTGCAATATTGTAAAGTAGTTGACCTCCAATTAAAATAAAAAAATAAATAAAAAGAAAATGTAAAATGTATTAGCAACCTCTATGTGGCAGATATCACATCAGGAGGCACTGGAGGGGTAAATAATCTTGAATAGTCATTCAGACTATTTATAAATGACACTCAAAATATTCATAATTGACACTCAGTAAAAGTACAGTGATGAAATAAACTGCTGCTTAGTAGAGGATGTTTTATAAATGATAGCTGACTAGAACTGTATTGGACGAAGGCAAGTATGCAGGTGCTATATATCTATTATTTACAAAGATGAGTGTGTATACCTCAGCAGAAGATTTCACTTTGGCCCAGACTTGAAAGTTCCTGAAACCCAAGGAGGCAGTTTACAATGTGAAAATCTTTTGTGCCTTTTTGACTGATTGAGTGATTGGTTCTTTCCTTTCTTCAGCAAATATTTATTTATTGTGTACTGTGTACTATGCAGGAGAAGGCAATGGCACCCCCCTCCAGTACTCTTGCCTGGAAAATCCATGGATGGAGGAGCCTGATGGGCTGCAGTCCATAGGGTCACAAAGAGTCGGACATGACTGAACGACTTCAGTTTCACTTTTCACTTTCATGCATTGGAGAAGGAAATGGCAACCCACTCCAGTGTTCTTGCTTGGAGAATCCCAGGGACTGGGGAGCCTGGTGGGCTGCCATCTATGGGGTGGCGCAGAGTCGGACACGACTGAAGTGACTTAGCAGCAGCAGCAGCAGTGCACTATGTATCAGGGACTGTGTTAATAATTAAGAGATCAGTGACTAAGAGTGACAAAGATCAAGCGCCCTAGCTTTTATAAGTTCACATTTTGGTTTGGAAAGCCAATATTGTTTTATAAACACCCCCTCTCTACTTAAACCAATTAAATATTTAATTGTAACTGCAATAGTGCAATAAAGAAATATAGGGTTGATAAGTTATTATAACAAGGAGTCTTCACCTCATCTTGGTGGTGATGGCAGGGACTATAGTGTATGTGTCACAGACTATTTACTACATACAATACGTTTGAGCCATGATCTGATGATAAATTCAGTAAAACAGAAGTGTCTGGCCATGTGTCTGGGGAAATAGCCTATATGCAAAAAGACTTATCCTTTCCTTAACAAATACAACATGCCTGACAAATTAAGCCAAAAGTGGCTAGAGTGAAGTGGAAGGGACTATATCCAGATATGCAAAGCTTCTAAGAAATATCAGGGATTTTTTCCCCTTTATCCCCAGAGAATAGAAACAATCAAAAATAATTTAAACAAGGGAGTGAAATAATTTTTAAAGATTATTATGAATTGACTCAACGCAAAATTATATGCAGTGAGGCCCCTGGGAGAAACTAACTCTAGTGCAGGAACAATTCCCTAATGACCAGAACCAGCATCTTAAATGTGGAAAGAGAGAAAAATGGTTTCATTTATCGACGAGGAAGAGATTTTCCTCTACACTTCTAGGTTCTTCTGGCTAGTCTAAGAATAAAATTGACACCAGACAGATTAAGAGGAGAAATTCAAACTTTAATAGCATATACACATGGGAGAGACCCAGGAGGACTGAAAAACTCACCAAAATGGCTGAAACCCTCATCTTAAGCACCATCTTGAGTTAAAGACAAAAGACGGTGTTGCAAGTAGTGGTTTGGAACTTCATGTGGGAGGAAAGCAATGGACATGGAGCTACAAAAGCAAATGTTTGGTAACCAAATGTGTGCTGGGCCTTGCAGAGACCATGGGACACAGACTGGAGTCTGATTCATAGGCCCTGCCTGAGTTTCCACCACCACACCTAGCCTATATTTGAAGATAACACTCATGATAGCTCTATTATGGGAACAGGTACTTCCTCTAAATTATTTTAGTCAGTTAGTGGGCTAAGTGAAAGTTTCTTTTTGAGTCTTTTGGGCCTTCATTGTTTTCAATTTGGAAAATTTCAGGTGCCAAAGTAACATTTTGAGTTGGCCCGTTTTGCTCCCATACATACTCACGGAGTATTTTGTATACAAAACAAAACAAAAAAACAAAAACAAAAAAAAACAACTTTGGATCTTGATTGGAAATGAGGGGAGAGGAGAGGGAAAGAGCATGACTAGAGCCCTAGTTTGTCCAATTACATGTGGTGGTGCCCCTCCTTGAGATTCTAAGAAACAGGAGAGGAGGAAGGTGGCAGGAGGAAGATGATGTTCAATATGAGCTGGCTGTGAAACTTCCAAGTAGGGATGTTGGCAACTGTCTATAACCCAAAGAAAATATATGGACAAGAAAGAAGCTGATAATTAGATAACATTGCCTAAGAATAGGAATAAAGAAAGTTTTCTAAACTTTGAGGAACTCTTTTATCTGACGATCACTTGGAAAAGATGAGCAGGCAGACACAGAATGAAAGTGGTATTTGTAGGCAGAAAACCTATGGATATGGCATCATCTAAGGCAACAGGCCTTAGAATTGGTTGAAGAATTGATGCTTTTGAACTGTGGTGTTGGAGAAGACTTTTGAGAGTCCCTTAGACTGCAAGGAGATCCAACCAGTCCATCCTAAAGGAAATCAGTCCTGAATATTCATTGAAAGGACTGATGCTGAAGCTGAAACTCCAATATTTTGGCCACCTCATGCGAGGATCTAACTCACTGGAAAAGACCCTGATGCTAGGAAAGATTGAAGGCAGGAGGAGAAGGGGACAACAGAGGATGAGATGGTTAGATAGCATCAGCGACTCGATGGATATGAGTTTGGGTAAACTCCGGGAGTTGGTGATGGACAGGGAGGCCTGGCATGCTGCAGTCCATGGGGTTGCAGAGCTGGACATGACTGAGTGACTGAACTATTCTGAAGGCAGCAGGAGAGTGTTTTAAGAATAAGTGAGAGTGTTTTGAGAATAAAGAAATCTTCTCATTGAATTTGAAGAACATTTGCTTAGTGTTCTTTTTGAAATGCTAACACTACCTATTTAGGGATGGTTTGGTTACTGCAGGTGATAGGAAATAAAATCATTGAGAACTGGTGACTTTATATTGCTAAGAGCACATGGTGACAAATCCACTCTAGAATAACATTTATCTCTTGAATGGTATAATTTAGGATGTCTTCATTTAATTCACTGCTAATGTTGTATTAGAAGTTAATATGACTTGTCAGTATATTGGTGTATTCACATTGAAAAGAATTCTTTCTGACATTAAGTATGAGCATCTGAAATTCTGAATGTGTTTGAAATCATGCATAAATACAAGTATTACACGATCAGTTACTTATATAGAAAAATCATATGCTTGCTCTCATTTGGCAAACATTTCTTAATTGGCTAATACTTGTCAGCAGTTGCTAAATGCTGGGGGTGTCAATATCCGCTGGATCATGGAAAAAGCAAGAGAGTTCCAGAAAAACATCTATTTCTGCTTTATTGACATGCCAAAGCCTTTGACTGTGTGGATCATAATAAACTGTGGAAAATTCTGACAGAGATGGGAATACCAGACCACCTGATCTGCCTCTTGAGAAATTTGTATGCAGGTCAGGAAGCAACAGTTAGAACTGGACATGGAACAACAGACTGGTTCCAAATAGGAAAAGGAGTACATCAAGGCTGTATATTGTCACCCTGTTTATTTAACTTCTATGCAGAGTACATCATGAGAAACGCTGGACTGGAAGAAACACAAACTGGAATCAAGATTGCCAGGAGAAATATCAATAACCTCAGATATGCAGATGACACCACCCTTATGGCAGAAAGTGAAGAGGAACTCAAAAGCCTCTTGATGAAGGTGAAAGTCGAGAGTGAAAAAGTTGTCTTAAAGCTCAACATTCAGAAAATGAAGATCATGGCATCTGGTCCCATCACTTCATGGGAAACAGATGGGGAAACAGTGGAAACAGTATCAGACTTTATTTTTGTGGGCTCCAAAATCACTGCAGATGGTGACTGCAGCCATGAAATTAAAAGACGCTTACTCCTTGGAAGGAAAGTTATGACCAAACTAGAGAGCATATTCAAAAGCAGACATTACTTTGCCAACAAAGGTTCATCTAGTCAAGGCTATGGTTTTTCCAGTGGTCATGTATGGATGTGAGAGTTGGACTGTGAAGAAGGCTGAGCGCTTCTTCAGAATTGATGCTTTTGAACTGTGGTGTTGGAGAGTCCCTTGGACTGCAAGGAGATCCAACCAGTCCATTCTAATGGAGATCAGCCCTGGGATTTCTTTGGAAGAAATGATGCTAAAGCTGAAACTCCAGTACTTTGGCCACCTCATGCGAAGAGTTGACTCATTGGGAAAGACTCTGATGCTGGGAGGGATTGGGGGCAGGAGGAGAAGGGGACGACAGAGGATGAGATGGCTGGATGGCATCACTGACTCGATGGACATGAGTCTGATTGAACTCTGGGAGTTGGTGATGGACAGGGAGGCCTGGCTTGCTGCAGTTCATGGGGTTGCAAAAAGTCTGACACAACTGAGCGACTGATCTGATCTAATCTGATCTGGGGGTGTCAAGAAAAGATCTTGAAACCTAGTTCTTGTAAACCATTACACTCCTGGGGAAAACATGCATGTGATGAGGAAGGGGGCTAATCCTGACAAGATAGGTCAGAGCTGGATCATGAAGCATTTTCAGTAAGAAGCTTAAAACTATGGTTTAAGGTAACCAGATAATTGATAAGGGAAATTTCTTCTTTATAGGCAATTTGACCTAGTAAATGAAGAAGAAATGATAAAGTATGACAATTTGGCTTGTAATACCTCATAAATTAATAGAACTAGGTAACATAAAAAAGATAAGCCATTCTCACGCAAGCATATGAGAAAACCTATGAAATTTTCTTGCCTAAAGTATTAAATCCAAAACAGATCAAACCTCTAGATTTCATCATCAATTTATAGGTACATAGCAAACTAACCAACATGTTAAACAAAATCATGAAAATGTAATTATAAAAACTCAGACAAAACAAACAATACATTTTCTTCAACTAGTATTGTCAACTGAAAGAAAAACACACTACAAAAGAGCTGGGAGTTTAAGTTTTATTTGAGGACTTTACTGAGGGCACGACTGAGTGACTGAACTGATAGCCCAGGAGATGGACTCTCAGTAGCTCTGAGGGAAGTGCTCCAAAGAGTTAAGCAACAGGCCAGTTTATACATGACTTTTGGCTAGGGAAAACATGTAGTCAAGCATACATCTGGGTAGAAGACTACTGCTATTGACAAAGAACAAATAATTCAAGTTAATGATTTTAGTGTATTTCTATGTATGGGGAGATGGAAGTATCAGGGTTCATTAAAATTCTTCCTGAGATATATATCTTATCTAAGAGGCTTGCTTGTCCAAAGCACAGAGTATCTAACCCTGTTTTTCATTCTAAATTTCTCTCAGGTGCACTGTTGATCAGGAACTGCAGTGGCTGATGATTTCATCCTTGTAGGACAGAATGGTGAGCAACATTCTTGGTTTTCTTGTTTTACACCACCATAAAAACAACAAAAGAAAGAAAGGAGCAGGCACCATAGAGTAAGAGATGCTTGAAAAATAAGGAAAGAGTTGCAATTTATGGTTCCTATCTAGACTTTGATTCAAACTGTAAAATAAAAATGTGTAAGACAGTGAGGGAAGTTATGAACACTGCTTGACATTTTGCTGTTAAAAAATTATATTTAATTTTTAATTGTGATAATGTTTTGTAATAAGATTTTAAGTTTCTTTCTTATATTCTTCAGAGTTGAAATGATACCATGCCTGGAGTTTGCTCTAATACAATCAGGGATAGACTATAGATGAAAATAAGTTGGTTGTGAATTGTGAACTGTTAAAACTGGTTGATGGATACCTGAGTTTATTTGATTTTTTCCATTACTTTCCTATAGGTTTCAAATTTTCAATTATAGAAAGTAAAAAATAAAAGTTCTTAGTTGTAGGGAAAGGAAAGATGGAAGGGAGTAGCAATTTCTGAAGCAGGAAACTGAAATTATTGAAGAGGCTGTTGTACCAATGTAGGTAAGGTATGACAGGAGATTAAGCCAAGACTTTGATGATGGAGATGTTCATGAGGAGACTGCAACATTTTCAATTAGAAGCACTTGGAGGTGAGAGGCGAGAGGACTGTAAAGTATGAAAGTGAAGTAAAAGTATTAGTCACTCAGTTGTGTCCAGCTCTTTGCAACCTCATGGACTGTAGCCCATCAGACTTTGTCCATGGGATTTTCTAGGCAAGAATACTGGGGTGGGTTGCCATGCCTTTCTCCAGGGGATCTTCGAGACCCAGGGATCAAACCCCGGTCTTCCTCATAGGAGGCAAATTCTTTACCATTTGAGCTACCCAGGTATGTTGGGCAATTTGATGGTGAGATTAAATCAATAGTTTGCAGAAAAGCAAATGTCCCAGGGCCCATAATTAATTCTTTTTGCTAATGTAATAAATTTGAGATTCCAATAAGATTCAGGGAGAGCTTTTTAACAGGAAGTTGCTTGTATAAGGCCAAAACTGAGGAGAGTTTTATGGAAGCTAGACACCATTCAAATAAAAGGAAAAAAAGAACTTACCATGTTGATTTGGAGGAGTCTACTCAGCACTTGTAGCACAACCCCCCACCTCTTATATCTTCTCCATCATCAACCCCTTCAAACCAATTCACATTTGGAGCAAAATGCTGTCTATTGAATATACTAGTTATTTTCCTTTTCCTTTTCTTTTAGAAATTCATAGGTTTGTTTTTACTATTCTATAAAGTAAGGGGATGGTAGGGGAAAGTTTGGAAAGGTTAGAGTGAAAGAAGATAAAGAATTAGTTTTATTATGAGCAACTATGAAAAGAAATGGATTGAGGAAAACGGGAAAGAAGTGGTAGTCACTGGAGGAAGAGAAACTTGAGAATGAGCTGGAGATGGTTAAAGGGAGTTTTACTTCTATCTCTTGATCAAAACAAACAAAAAGCAAAGGTGTATTACTCATCAATGTTTTGGGGTTAGAGCTGTCTCTGATTATTTTAATGCCAACCGTTGTGGCTGATATAGGTTTTAAGGGCAGAATGTCATTAGGATCCTCTCTTACAGGGGAATGTTCTATAATGGATACCTTCAGGGAGAACTGGAGGAGGAGAGAGAAAGGGAGGGGGAGAAGGAGATGTATTTGTATGAAGAGTGTTTATGCTGAATTTTAGTTTCATTTTACTACAAGTTTTACTTGCTATGAAGAGGAAGACAGAGGTTCTACCAGATTTTATACATTTAAAAATATTTTAAAAGTATGTGGAACAATTGTAAGATAATGAATGTTGATATAACACTTTCTGCAGGAACATGGCACTATCTTTTGAAGATTCCACAGAGGCATCAGACAGCAGACAGTTGTGTTCTGGAGACTGGAATCATGCAAAAAAAAAATGTGGCTTATAGTTGGCCATGTTTGCAACAACAATTATGAAATACATTATGCCCCTTTTTGAAGACCAAATAAAATGAGGAAGGATTTATATAAATATTTCATACAATTAGTGCTTGATATATATGAGTATCATCAACATCATTGTCATTACCACCTTTGTCATAAATCATAAAAAACAAGTTGAGAGATAAAAGTAGACTCAGGCAATACCAGATGGACAGGAACAGTTTCAGTGGCTGAAGCTTACTGTGCTGTGGTGGAATGTTCCACACACTGGGTAGGTTGCCCTGCTCTTTTGGTCACCTTCCCTAGCATTGAGAGTTGGAGCTTATACCTCCTATGATTAGATCCTTTCAGCTAGCTCCAGTGGGGCTGACAGAATAGGAAGACCCATGTAATGTTCACAGAGATTATCTTTAAAAAGATCAGTTTATGGTAGTAGGACAAATAATTTGGTATGCAAAGAGAAATGAAACAGCCTATATCAAGTAAGAACAGAGGAAAGCTAAAAGAATGGGAAGCATATCCTTGAGCCTGAATAGGGTATAATTAATTCTGAAGAAGCACAGCCTTAACATTCATGGGGTATGGTTATTTGAGACAGAGTCAGGTGATAGCTAAGAAGGAGAATATCACTGATATTGCTTTGATGGGGTTCAAGGCAGGCTTCCCCAGAATGTGGCACTTTGGCATGTGGATTACTTCGAGCTAAAGACAATCAAGGTCCAACAAACTCAAGAAGAACTTTTTATATCCCCTTAACTGCCTAAAATAATTTGGATAGGGAGCCTGTACCAGGAAGAGAGCTATTACCAAATATAACTGGATTTTTTTTTTTAACACCAGAAAGAATTCTTAATGTGGTAAACATTTATCAAACATTTGCTCTTCCCTCTTCCTGTGAACTATCTTCCTCCCCTTTGAAGTTGCAGACCTCTACCCACTTCTTCTTAGCTCAGTTCAGTTCAGTTCAGTCACTCAGTTTTGTCCAACTCTTTGTGACCCCATGGACTGCAGCATGCCAGACCTCCCTATCCATCACCAACTCACAGAGCTTGCTCAAACTCATGTCCATTGAGTCAGTGATGCCATCCAATCATCTCATCCTCTGTTGTCCCCTTCTCTTCTTGCCTTCAATCTTTCCCAGCACCAGGGTCTTTTCTAAGAAGTCAGTTTTTCACATCAGGTGGTCAAAGTATTGGAGCTTCAGCTTCAGCATCAGTCCTTCCAATAAATATTCAAGACTGATTTCCTTTAGGATTGACTGGTTTGATCTCCTTGCAGTCCAAGGGACGCTCAAGAGTTTTCTCCAACACCATAGTTCAAAAGCATCAATTCTTCGGCCCTCAGCTTTCTTTATAGTCCAACTCTCACATCCGTGCATGACTACTGGAAAAACCATAGCTTGACTAGATGGACCTTTGTTGGCAAAGTAATGTCTCTGCTTTTTAATATGCAGTCTAGGTTGGTCATAGCTTTTCTTAGCTCAGGAGGGCATGCAAACCTCAATAGCCTGACTGTTGGCGAGTGTCTTATGTTTTTGTGGGACTTCCATATGTACAAAATTAAGTTTACACTTTTTCTTCTGTTATTCTGTTTTATGCCAATATAATTATTATGCCATCTCAAGAACCTAGAAGGGAAAAGTTTTCCTTCCTACAGCTTCATAATTAAAATATGGAGAGATTGATACGTTTCTACCTCAAAAGAGGTGCGGGTTTCACATTAAATTGTCATAGAACAACTAGTACAAATGTTGTCAATGCTAATTCTTAGAAAAACATTTTCAGTAACAATGGGGCATATTTTAGTACACACGATTTCAAGATGATAAGCTACATGGGAGTGGGAATCCATGGATTTTCTATCTCCAACAATAAAAATATAATGGACAGTCAAAGATTGTTAAATTAATGAAGCAGAATGGTGACCTGAAAGGAAATTAGACTGGAGCCCCTTCTTAATATATCTCCGTCATGAAAGAGCCTTTTGACATGGAAATTTTTCCTTTATTGGTAAAATGAGTATATTAGGCCAGGTCCTTCCAAAGTTCTGACTTATGTTTCCAAGAGGAATTAGTTTTAAATTAGATGTAAAAAAGGACTGATTCACACCCACACAGTAAAAATTAAATATCAAACCTAGAATATAATTTTCCTGTGAAAATAAGCCACTGTAGATAAAATATAGAATTTTTATATTGATGCAGAACAGTCTATATTATAAACTGTGTTTTCTCCAGTGGTTACTGCATGGCTTTGCCTAGGTTCCCTCTTCTGGCTGATGTGCTCATCCTCCTGTTGCTTGAAATTTCTGCTGCTAACAGCTCACAACTGCCTTCCTTACTGAGTATTGCCCTTGGCAGTGAGTAGTGACTCACCCAGAGGTATGCCCCCTCATAGGGAGTTTCCCAAGGCCCAGAATTGGCTGTTATGGAGATAAAGGCCAGAACTCTTGACTATTGGATAAAACTCTTAGGAAGCATTCCATCCATAGGGCTCTCCAGAATGGGCAGATGCCCCAGCTACAGGTCAACTTCTCCCATTGTCCAGTTCTGCCATCCTGGCCTTTACAATTGTAACTCTCAAGAGTACTTCCCTGCTTAATGGTCTGCTTTCAAGTCTCCATCTCAGTATCTGTCCAGAGAACTATCTAAGACAAATGTACCTGTTTATCCACCTAAACAGTGTATATCTGCCAATGGACTTCAGGCTGTTTCTTGGATTCTCTAATGACCTTGCATATGTGTCATTCCTTATGTTAGTAGAAACAATAGTTTCAGTGTGAACCTTTAACCATCATGTGAGTGGGTTTGGTGAAAATGAAATTCAAGTCCTTTCCATTTAGGCCAAGTGTGTGGTCTTGGACATGGGATAAACCTGGGGCTTGAGAACTTCCTGATGAGATGCTTCCCTTTGCAACAATGTGTTAGAATAATTGAGAGAGGAGTGCTTTTTAAATAAGATTTCCTTAATTCTCATATGTGATCGAAAATTGTATATCAAACTACATGCCTAAAATTCTTCTTTCATAGATGATAATGGAAACACACAGAAACTTAAAAAAATATGTGACAGAGAGAAAGGAAATTTTCCCAAGCTTAAAAAAAAAACAGAACAAAGTAACTGCTGTCAACTTTCTCTCTAGTAACAGAAGGAATCCTTCTCCCTCATAATTGGTCTGGAAGCAAATATCATTATAATGGGTTCACTGGATTGTTTGCTCTAATTTGATTTTTTACTTCTTTTGAAGTGAAACATTTTCTTAACCATAGGGTAAAAGAGAAGAGGGGAAAATTGTAAATTTTTTCTCTAAAAAGTGAATATATGCAACACTTATAAATATGTTTTTAAATGAGTTTTGATGATACATTTTTTTCTATGTGGATATCTCATAACAGATGCAACAGTATTGTTCAAACTTTCAGATTCTTAAAACTTATATAAGAAATTTGAGTAGAATGTGTTTGAATGTGAAGAAATATTCTGAGAGCCAGGATGAATTGCATTATAGTAGTAAGAGCCTTTTAGCATGGTAATGAAGTCAAATGAGAAAACACTCTTGCAATCATAAAGTAGTTCTACCAAGAGATAGCCATCTCAGTTCATTTCAGTTCAGTTCAGTCGCTCAATTGTGTCCGACTCTTTGCGACCCCATGAATTGCAGCATGCCAGGCTTCCCTGTCCATCACCAACTCCCGGAGTTCACTCAAACTCACGTCCATCGAGTTGGTGATGCCATCTAGCCATCTCATCCTCTGTTTTCCCCTTCTCCCCCTGCCCCCAATCCCTCCCAGCATCAGAGTCTTTTCCAATAAGTCAACTCTGCATGAGGTGGCCAAAGTACTGGAGCTTCAGCTTTAGCATCAGTCCTTCCAATGAACACCCAGGACTGATCTCCCTTAGAATGGACTGGTTGGATCTCCTTGCAGTCCAAGGGACTCTCAAGAGTCTTCTCCACACCACAGTTCAAAAGCATCAATTCTTTCATATATGATATTATACATGTTTCAATGCCATTCTCCCAAATCATCCCACCCTCGCCCTCTCCCACAGAGTCCAAAAGATTGTTCTATACATCTGTGTCTCTTTTGCTGTTTCGCATACAGGGTATTGTTACCATCTTTTACAGGGAGGGAGGAGGGAGGGGGGTTCAGGATGGGGAACACGTGTATACCTGTGGCAGATTCATGTTGATGTATGGCAAAACCAATACAATATTGTAAAGTAATTAACCTCCAATTAAAATAAATAAATTTATATTTAAAAAAAGCATCAATTCTTTGGCTCTCAGCTTTCTTCACAGTCCAACTCTCACATCCATACATGACCACTGGAAAAACCATAGCCTTGACTAGATGGACCTTTTTTGGCAAAGTAATGTCTCTGCTTTTCAATATGCTGTATAGGTTGGTCTTAGGGCTTCCCTGGTGGCTCAGAGGTTAAAGCGACTGCCTGCAATATGGAAGACCTGGGTTCAATCTCTGGGTTGGGAAGATCCCCTGGAGAAGGAAATGGCAACCCACTCCAGTATTCTTGCCTGGAGAATCCCGTGGATGGAGGAGCCTGGTGGGCTACAGTCCATGGGGTCACAAAGAGTCGGACACGACTGAGCGGCGTAAACTTAAACTTAAACTTAAACTTAGGTTGGTCATAACTTTCCTTCCAAGGAGTAAGTGTCTTTTAATTTCATGGCTACAATCACCATCTGCAGTGATTTTGGAGCCCAAAACAATACAGTCTGACACTGTTTCCCCATCTATTTCCCATGAAGTGATGGGATTGGATGCCATGATCTTCGTTTTCTGAATGTTGAGCTTTAAGCCAACTTTTTCACTCTCCTCTTTCACTTTCATCAAGAGGCTTTTGAGTTCCTCTTCACTTTCTGCCATAAGGGTGGTGTCATCTGCATATCTGAGGTTATTGATATTTCTCTGGGCAATCTTCATTCCAGCTGTGCTTCTTCCAGCCCAATGTTTCTCATGATGTACTCTCTGCATATAAGTTAAATAAGCATGGTGACGATATACAGCCTTGATGTACTCTTTTTCCTATTTGGAATCAGTCTGTTGTTCCATGTCCAGTTATGTTGTTTCTTGACCTGCATATAGGTTTCTCAAGAGGCAGGTCAGGTGGTCTGGTATTCTAAGCCATCTCCTTTAGTAACTGAAAAACATGTCTGGAGGTGTGGAGACTGGGGCCAGAGAATGCCAAGGCCTCTTTTCTTTGTGACCAATTTGTTTTATCTTATCCTTTCCTCTTTCTACCTTTGACCCCATTACTTTCCCCTATTATCTCTATATCTTTTTTTCCTTGGTGAAAAAAAGGAAACAGATGTATTACTATGAATACCTTCTTTCATGCAGGATTTTGTATAGCCTGGGGTCTGATGGCCATCCAGGATGAATGAGTTAGAGAACCATCAGTATACAGCTAGGATTCCTGTCCAATGCTATTTTGCCTGGGAAACTGGCTTATTAAGTGCTATATATATTTTTTAATGTCCTTTGAAACAGCTAGTAATGCTTTCCTTGATCTGAACAAGTGATTTTTTTTTTTCTATGTTACCCAGGAGATTTGAATTTTCTTTCCTCATTTCCAGTGGCTTGCTGATCAAGCTAGCAGGAAGTTACGGGCAAGTCATGATTATATTCAACTCATCACATCAAGGAGCTCCATTGTTCAAATCCCATTGCCATTTTGGCCTGTTGACAATGTAACACATTTTCAGTAAAATAATTTGTGTCTTTTGAGTTAATATCCTAAGGCATAAGGGGAGGCTGGGCAAAATAAACCATGTTGTCCAAGACTTGACACAGTTAAAACCTTGGTTTCAGGTTACTTAGTATTTGGTTATGGAGAAGGAAATGGCAACCCACTCCAGTGTTCTTGCCTGGAGAATCCCAGGGACAGGGGAGCCTGGTGGGCTGCCGTCTATGGGGTCGCACAGAGTCGGACACGACTGAAGTGACTTAGCAGCAGTATTTGGTTATGAAAAAAAATTGCAGACAGAAGCATATGAAAATACACTTTTCATTAAATAGTCCCAGAAGGCTCTAATTACTTGGCAGTGATTTACTCCTTCTACTTGGGTCTGTCCTATATGTTTCTAGTCAGGCAAATTTAGGGCTCAATTTGAAGCCATACAATTGGAGGTAGAAGGCAGGAGGGAAGTCTGCTGTTATAAAAGTTCTATTTTGACACAGTGCTGCTTTGGAGATCTCTGTATATGTTGTCTCCTAACCATGCCTCCTGTTTCTGGTATACAGTATGAACTGCACAGCTTTAACAGCCTGTCTTGTAAATAACCAGGAATATTCTGTGCACAAAAAGCTATAAATGGCTACTATCTTATTTAGATAGCAAAAGACCAATAGGTGGAACCATTGCTAAACACTCCCAAATTCATGGACAGGATGCATTTGTAATCTTACAGATCAAATCCAGAGAGTAAAGTGACATTTTTTCTGTAAAATACATTACTCTTTATTGTGATTTTACGTTATAGGAGCAGCAGCCACACCCCAGAGGATTCCAGCAAATTGCACTATTTGTGCACAAAAAGCTGCTTAGAATGAAGGGTTAGCCTTTTCCATCATAAAAACATTTTATGTGATTGGCAAATCAGAAAATGGTCAATCAGCAGACAGTTACAGAGATGTTTTTCATCTCTAGTAACAGCAGGATGCTAACGGGAGAGTTAAGGCGAAAAGGAAAAAAAAAAAAAAAAACATTGATTTGTTGATAGAAGCCAGCAGCTGTCACAGTAAAACATGGTTCTCTTGCACTTAATCAATGTCAGTCTCCAACCCAATCGTTTTGTAGCCCAGATGAGAAGCAATCAAGAGGAACACCTTCATAAGCATGAAGCTTGCTAGATGGGGTTCAATGAAGTGTGTCTTTAAGCTTAGGCACTCAAAATGTGATGCATGACCCAAAGCTAATCAGAAATGCTTAACCCTTTGAAAGGAGGCGGCAATTACTTGCTTGCTTTCCTTTTTCAAAGATAGAAAATACATTCTCCACACTATCTACAATTTTCAGATACCTTGTGTCTGTTTTGACATGCAATTCTTTTTCTTGCTGGATGAGGTGAAGCATCGTCATTAATCATTGTTCCCATCTTAAAAGTGTAGGGCGCTATTTTAAATGCATCTCATTTCTCAGAAAGACAATTTAGAAACAGTGACTAATTTCACCACATATTTCCATGGTTTCTTTCTCTGTGAATAGTTACTTTATCAAATGGTGCCTTTATTATTAGTGTCTTTGACCCCAGCATAATGGCTTGTGTCCTTGCAAATCAAGACTGGTTTGAGGACTAAAGTCATGTTTCATATAGAATGATATTTAATTTCATATGAGTTTCCCTTTCTACTGACCAATGGGGAAGATGCCCTGAGAAACAGAATATCAGTGACAGGGTCACTTAAATGGAGAGAAATTTCCAGCAATGCTTGGGCTTCCCAGATTGCACAGGCTTTCCACACTTGCTTCAGTAGTGTCCAGACTACTTGTCTGGACTTGTATTTTTTTTTTTTTTTTTCCAGTTCTTACAGAAATAGGATAGAGAAAAGAGAGAATTCGTTGGCAGTGGACTCTGAACTATCTGGGGGTGAAAAACCTCTACTTCCTCACTTGACATGAAATTACAAAGACAGAATTCTTTTTTTCATTTTTTCACTTTAGATACTTTCAGAAATAATCTGTGAGTTAAGAGAGAGAGAGGGAGGGAGAATGAAGTCCTTAGTATCTAGTGTGGGATGTAGAAAAAGTAGTAGTGATTAAGAAACATAAGAATCCTACAAAAGTAATTTATGTTGGCAATTGCCAGGAAAAAGTTAAAGAAAAAACCGATAAGATATCAAAATGAGCTTTCATCTTTAAGATAAGTATATATTCCCAGGCTTTTTGCTAACAAATTTGTCTTAATTTCACAATTCAGGTATAATTTGTTTAATGGGTAGATTATGATGGTGAAAATCTGGAGGTTTTATACCAGATTTCCCAATGGCCACTTGGAATCAAGACTTTCATGAATGAGAAATCAGTTAAATTCCTCCTGTTAAAAGATAAACTGAGGCACATTAAATACGTTATGAGTTTATTTGAGCAAAGCTTGATTTGAATGGAACAGTCCCAAACTAGAAGTAGTTCAGATGACTCCATGGACAGGATCTCGTGAAAAGATTTTTATAGAGAAGATGGGGGAGCAAAGATACAACCTTATTTATTGATTATCATGTAAGTGGTTGCCTTATTTGGGAAGACCTAGTTGGAGGTCTGTGATTAGTTGTCCTCGGGTTTTGATTTGTTGACCTTGAGGCATTTCAGGCTTAGGTTTGGGTGTGTAGGCAGGCTTATATGACTTTAGAACTAGCCCAGTCTAATGGTTTCTTTAATTAACACTCCCAAAGTCAAATTGACATCACTTTCACATTTGTGAGACTTTAGGGTCTAACATAAAGAAATCACAATGTTGACTAGGAAAACAAAAACAATTTAAAAATAGGCTTAAGGACCAAACAGATTTTGTGTGCCTGTGCATATGGGTAGTAGAGCATCAAAGCAAACAAATATGTGACCGTCACTATGGGAAAAGAATATTCTCAAGTTTTCTAGTGAGCTAGAATAGACCAAGGAAATATGTTGTTTAGTACTACTTTTTACAAATTCAAAATATGTTAAAAGCCATAGATGTTTTTTAAATATGTGTTCTATTATTTTTTCTTCCTGATTTTCTTATGTTTATTATTATTGTTATATATGAACAGTATTTTCAATACTTTCACAGGTTTGCTTATGAATCCTGTCTCTCTCAGTTCAGTTCAGTTCTGTCTCTCAGTCATGTCCGACTCTTTGACACCCCATGAATCTCAGCATGCCAGGCGTCCCTGTCCATCACCAACTCCCGGCGTTCACCCAGACCCATGTCCATCGAGTCAGTGATGCCATCCAACCATCTTATCCTCTGTCATCCCCTTCTCCTCCTGCCCTCAATCTTTCCCAGTATCAGGGTCTTTTCAAATGAGTCAGCTCTTCACATCAGGTGGCCAAAGTATTGGAGTTTCTGCTTCAGTATCAGTCCTTCCAATGAACACCCAGAACTGATCTCCTGTCTCTCTAACCCCTGTTTATTTCATAAATTCTTAAAGTTACTCATAATAGACAATTCTTTTGTAATTATAATATGTTTAGGAGCATGGGAATGGAAACTGCAGAGAGAGAATATATTGATAAATCCTTAATGCTCTTTTCCCTCACTAAAATTTTGATCAACTTCTCTTACCCCAAATATAAAAATCCAAAGGATTTATCACCTACCAAGTTAGATGGAGTAAGAGAGGGCAGGTGCAGAGTAAGGCAGCTATGCAATGAGGCCATATTTAGCTCCTGCTATTCTTTTAGCCTATATTTGCACCTTAATGAGGTGTTAGGGGTTTTTGTTTTGCATATCTGATGCTTCATTAATGCTAGATTTTTTTGTCTCCAAAAGTCTTTGTGGAAAATTTTTCTTTGCCTTCATCAGCACTACTTCAATATTTATCAGATCAGAGGTGTTAGATTCTCTTTAGTATCAACATACATTGATGAATAGCTACTGGGAGTTCAACTTGGATAAAGATGGGTCATTTATGTTGTCTGAACACAATTAGATAAGCATCTTTAAGTGCTTTTCCCTAATAAGGAGAAACGTTAGATACCTTAAGTGATGGCAAAAACCCGCTGCTAAAGTGAATGAGGCAGTTATTACAGGTACAGTTGCCAATGAGGTGGTGGAAATCCCTAATGAAATGGGAACCACTGGTCTATGTTCTTGAATATATTACAGAGAAGAAGCCAATTCTGACTCCAGGGGTTGGAAACTATTTCTTTGACTTGCTTTTTGTTACTTTTGTTATTACAATCATACATAATGGCCTGCCTTGAAGGACTGGGCCCCTCTTCCTGACTGTAAACTAAAATGCCTTTGTTCAGCTCTTAGAGAGATAATCTGAACCTGCCTACCTGTGAATAGCTACAACAAAGAGAAGAGATTAACACACCCATTCCAAAGGCTGGCCATTTCAGGAGATGTTTTTCAAGACTGAAGATTCTTTCACTGTACTTCACCATTGCCTCTCCCTCCCTTTCCCTTGACTTTTTCATTGCTTTTCCCTCTTTATTCATCTGTCTTTTTGACTTTAGTTCCTTATTGCCTCTCTCTTTGGTTCTATACAAGAACCTGGTTTCCAGACCCCAACAAGATGGTTACTCTGAGACATTAGTATACTATCTTCTCAGTCAGCTGGCTTTCCAAATAAAGTCGTATTCCTTGCCTCAACACCTCCTCTCTTGACTCATTGGCCTGTTCTATGGTGAGCAGAGTGAGCTTGGACTTGATACATTTAGTTACAATGGAGTTTTTGAAAATTTTAGAAAAATTACTTAGAGATACCTGGAAAGAGTACAGCATCTCTATGACTCCTGAGGTACATAGACTCTAGAATTAGGATTTAGGCTTAAAATTGTCCTGGATCTTTAAGAATAAAAACAAAGGCAGGCAAGGTCACACTGGGATACAGTGCAGAAAATTACAGTCAGCCCTCAGTACCTGTGGGTTCCACATCTGCAGATTCAACCCACTGTGGATCAAAAATATTTGGAAAATAAAAATTCCAGAAAATTTCAAAAAGCAAAATGGAATTTGCTACATGCTGGCACTCTTTACATATCATTTACATTGTATTTGCAACTATTTACATGACATTTACTTTGTATTAGGTATTATAAGTATTCTAGAAATGATTTAAATTATATGGGAGGATACTGAGGTTTGACTGTATTAATTGAAACTATTAATTCCTATGGAATTGTCAGCTGTATTTGCATCTGACTTCGTGACAATGCTCATATTTGTTTTAATCTTTCCTGACTTCTGGAGTGTGTAATTTCCTAGGTTCTGTCTTGCCACAGCAAAGATTTGAAACAGTTGACTGGTGTTATAGTTATGTGACAGCTCAGTTTTATTTGGCAAGCAAAGGAAAATACATGCTCCAGGCGTGAGGAAGGGCCAACCCAAAAGAAGAGAGCAGCTCTATCTTGGCTCCTCTTTTTATATGCTTTTTGCTACTCCCCCTAAGCCTGCCTTATGTAAATTGGGCTAGCCAGGAGGGCTGTTTGTTTCACCTGAGATTCTCACTCTGGCCCTTGGATTTTCTTTTGTCTCATCTTCGTGGGCTTTTTCCTTTTTTTGTCTTTTAGCCACCACCATTTTGGACTCCTTTTTCCTATTCTAACTACCTAATAAGATCATGCTCTATCTTCCTTTCTACTTGATTTGACATCCTGATTTTATTCTTCTTTGTGGCCAAGATGACAGACTGTAGTCTTGCTCCCTTCAGTATTACAGAAATTTCTCCGTGCCTGCACTCAAGTCTGCTCTCTCCTAGAAGGATGTTCAGTGGTAAATACAATACTATTTTCTTACATATATTCACTTTTTTTTTTTTCTTTTTAATTTTAAAAGTTCTTTTTCATGTAGTCTGCTTACCTGTTGGCTGAACTCTAAGGCTTTTCCATTGACCAATTTTTTTGAGCCCATGTACTTGGAGGTATCATGGTGTAGGAAGAAGACAATGGATGTGGTTGTTATTGACTATACATTCAGTCTACACCCTTGAGCAGTGAGCTGGCATAATGCTGAGTTCAGATTTCTCCAAGGGCAGTGTTGTAAATAGAACTGAATTAAGTAAGATAAAGCATGTAGAACAGAGCTTAGCTGTTCTACAGCTAGTCAGTGTTTTCCCATCCACTGCCTGCCAGAGAAAGAGGGAGATGGAGGGAGGAAAGGAGAGAAGAGAGAGAGAATCTAATATGTGTTTGAAGGGGTTTTTCAGATTCAGTTTAGAAGAGATCATGTCCTTTCACAACTGTTCATTTTCTCTCATTGAATTCAGCTCAAGTCTTTAGCTCTACTTACCTATGGAGGGAAATGTCAGGGCAGCTGCCTTCAGCAGTTTGCTCAGAACAAAGTTTAGATGTGTGGCTGCTGTGAATTAAAGATTCTACAAATTTCTAATAGGGATAATAGAGCAGGACGCCTTTAACAACATCTCTAAATGAGACTCTGCAACTTGGAAAACAGAAGTCCACATGCCCACTGCAGTCAATAAACAGTTTCTGAATACCTGCAGTTGACCCATGGGTAGGTTCTGAGAAGGCTGCAAAAATGACTCATGTAAAGACCATATTTCTTTCCATTTCATATATACAACCCACTCCCCTAAAAGTAGCCACTTTCCAGAAGGATGGTGGTCTAAGTTCTAATTGACAAAGTCTGATCTGCTCAACTTATAAACAGTGTTTTCCTTGGGACTGAGCACCCAAGCAACATATTAAAGAGTCTTCTTACATAATAGTCCCATGTATTTGCTCCTAGTTCTTTTTATATTTTACTTAAGGAAAATCAAGGCAAATGGTTTCCGAATGTTCCCAACTGACAGCAATTTGTGTCCATTTGCACATGAAAGCATGTGGAATGAACAGGCATGGAGGGAGAGAGGCATGCAGGCCTATCTAGAGTGAGAGAGCACAGTCCCCTTGCTAATGAGAGACATTAAAAGGAATCAGGTTTACTGAATCTTTTCATGGAGCTGTTATGAAAAGGAAGCGTCAAACATTTTTAGGTATCTGGTCACCTCTACATGCAAAGCATTTGGAAGGTAATTCTGAATGTTATTTGATCAATGAATAGTGACGAATCATCACATTTTAGTAATATGTGTATGTATAGGAATGATAAACGAGTAAGTGATTGGTGCTTGGGTAATGAAAGGAAGTGCAAGTGATGCAGATGTTGCTTAGCTCTGGATGTGAAAATTAACCAAGAAGGCACATTTGTCAGAAAATTCTCACTTAGAGTTTTATTTATTTCCCTTTCCTTCACTCCTCATCTATCTTTTTTCAACTGCTTAATTAACTGCCCAAGCTATGTTTATGTAGCTAAGATCAAGTGTACAGAAACATTACTGATAAGAATTTTTTCTCTATTTTCCTGTTTTAATTTCTTTTACTAGTGTTTTACTACTTTCTATGCCATTTTATGTTTTATGATTTAAAAAATTTCTTTTATTTGCATGTAAAAATTCTTTACATTCAACATTGAATATATCTTGGTTTGTGGTTTATCTTTCTAATTACTATGTAATAAAATTAGAACTTTGAATGATTTGAGAATAAATGTAGGATTTCCTAATCTACTTTTGCCAAGTAAAAATTCATTTATGAGGTACTTGCTTTATTAGTAGCTAATGAGGTCAATGGGAGATGTCTTCAACCTGAAAAGAATAAAAAGCAAGGGTCCAATCACTGTACATCCTGTGTAAGATATAACTAAAGTATGTTTTTGGAATTATTTGGGGAACAGTTCACTGGTATATCAAGTACACTGCATTAAAAAAAAACCAATAATTCTTTGTGATGTATTTACTTATCCCCTGTCTTGTTTGATGTAGCTCATGGTAGATAAGAGAAGAAAAAGATACTGTATCTTTCCTAAGGTAAGAGTGTGAATGTTGTATGGGCAGAATAATAATTTTGAATCAATTTAGGTTACCCTTTCACTCTCTCCTACCTCAGAGGTAGTCCTTAATCTATATAAAGCAGTGGGTCTGGAGTCCATTAAGAATTTATTATATATCAACTATGCATACTCTCTGTTGCTATAGGGTGAGAAAAAAGTTACTACGAATTACAGTATATGGTTTTATTAACTTTTTGTGGTTGCTGTAACAAATTGCCACAAACTTCATGGCTTAAAACATAGCAATTTATACTTTCACAGTTCTGGAGGCCAGAGTTTGTAATGAAGGTGTGCCAGCAAGACCATGCTACTTCTCTAGCAGAGAATCTTTCTTCATCTCCTCCAGCTTCTGATGGTTCCAGGTGTTCTCTGGCATGCGGATACATCTCTTTAATCTCTGCCTCTGTCATCATATGGTCTTCTCCTCTTTCCCTCTGTGTCTCTCTGTGTGTCTCTTATGACACTTAACTGTGTTTGCATTTAGATTCCCCCCATATCTCCCGCCCCCCACCATATAAACCAGGCTGATCTCATCTTGAAATTAATTACATCTTCAAGATCCTTTATGTAAATGATGGTAACATTCACAGCCTCCAGGACTTAGAACATGGACTTATCTTTTGAGGACCACCATTCAACCCTCTATGTGGCTGCTGAGAAATGATCAGAGTTGAGACTTGTAGTAGAACTGCAGTTTTACACTCTGTGGAGATTTCCTGAGATTTTAATTTGGGTTTTTGTTTCAGCATGACTCTTCTACAGCTTGTCTGCATTCTTTTCACATGCCAGTGAAGATTTTCCCTGTAGCTAGTAGAATAGCAAGAACAGTATATGCTACACATACTATGTAGTTCGTCCATGATGAACAACTATGAACAGGTGTTCATCATGGAAGAGTAAATGAACTGTCCCTTCTGTAAGTTTTACTGTGGAAGAAGTACATGGTTTTTGAATGTTTTCTGAACATGGTTTGGAATTATAATATTGCAACTGCTTTCAGGAGCATATATCTCCCCTATACTCTGTCCCTTTGCCTAATATGATATGCTCCATCAAGTGAGGGTCACTTCTTTAGAAAATTTGAAGTCAATGAATCTTTTAGATCAGGAGTTGTTGTTCAGTTGCTCAGTCATGTCTGACTCTTTGCCACCCCATGGACTGCAGCACATCAGGCTTCCCTGTCTTTGATCATCTCCCGGAGCTTGCCCAAACTCATGTCCATTGAGTCGGTGATGCCATCCAACCATCTTGTCCTCTGCCGTCCTCTTCTCCTGCCTTTAATATTTCCCAGCATCAGGGTATTTGCCAATGAGTCGGCTCTTCACATCAGGTGGCCAAAATATTACAGCTTGAGCTTCAGCCTAAGTCCTACCAATGAATACTCAGGATTGATCTCCTTGCAGTATAAGGGAGTCTCAGGAGTCTTATCCAACACCACAGTTCAAAAGCATCAATTCTTTGGCACTCACCCTTCTTTATGGTCCAACTCTCACATCTGTACATGACTACTGGTAAAACCATACCTTTGACTATATGGACCTTTGTCAGCAAAGTAATGTCTCTGCTTTTTAATACACTGTCTAGGTTTGTCAGAACTTTTCTTCCAAGGAGCAAGCATCTTTTAATTTCATGGCTGCAGTCACCATCTGCAGTGATTTTGAGACTGGCATGCTAAATCCACACATAAAGATTGTATCACAAGAAAGATCTAACATTCAGTGCATCCTAAACTATCAACAATATGGGGTACCAAAAGGGTTTGAGAAAACATAGGCATCAATTAGGAAGACCATGGACAACTTGGTGAGGACTCTGCGTATAGAAATTTGATGGTTTGATTCCAGAAAACAGGCAGATTATATTGCTTAGTTTCCTTTATACCAAAATGGAAGTTACTTTTTTCTGTCCTTTTATTGTAAAGATATTATTCTACATAAAAATAAGGACAAAGAATTCTAGATACCCTCTGCAATTCAGAAGTAAATCTATGCATATCTAAGTGGATAGTTTTATAAGGGCAGTTGAAGGCCTTTGACCTGGAGGGCAAGTTGGATTCAGATGAAGGAGAAAACTGAGTCTTCCTTTGGCTGTGGTAGCAGGGCTAACGATAAGTAGTAGTGAGTCAAAAAGAATCCCAAGGTCAAAAACCGAAGAGAGTAGAAAGAAAGGAGGAACTGTGTTGTGAAATGGGATGAACAAGTGGTTTAGGATATGTCCTTTGGGGTGGTGCCAACAGGTGGCATGACTGCAGACCTGATGGGCCAGGAGAACAGGAAGGTACCAGACAGAGATGACCAATAGCAGAGTTGGAGGAAGATTCCCTAATGCCAAGAAACTATTAAAGCAGTAATTTAATCATCCTGTGATTAACATGACAATAAATTACACAATGATGATAACCAGAATATTATATATTTTACTACTTTATGATTTATAGCCTGAACACTTCTTTAGAAAGCTTGAAACAGCTTCCATGCTTGAATCACGTATATGCAAAACTGCACACTGGCCCAGACTGGCTTTGGTATTTAAGGCAGTGTTTCTCAATCTGAGGGAATGGAGTTGAACCTTGGGCCGATTCCAATTCATGCCCAGGGTCAAGGGCCACTATTCTGAGGTGGCTGATTCTAGAGGACTTGGTGGCACTTTTGAATGATGGCAGTGATCAGTGTCAGAGATATGAATTTATTTGAGAAGCAGGATCTAATCTTGTGAGAAATCATTGCAGAAATAGTCAAGGTCATTGAGATTAAGCTTCAGTTTGAGGGAGCCATGTTGGAGATCTGGACTCAGAGCCCCAGGTATGGGGCTAGTGAGACACACCAGCTGCACACAGTTGGGGTCAAGTGTAGTGGCAGCCCAGTGAGCCTCAGAGCACTAGCTCAGTCCAGACACAGGAGACTGCTTGTTGGCTTAAAGTGCTCATGGGTCAGAAGCACTCAACTATGGTCATGCTGGTTCTCATCTGTGCAGGAGCTACCAGGGTCAGACCTAATAATGGCAGAACTTTGACACTTTTGGGCCTGGATAAGATAGGAATTGTCAAGGAGAGACACATCTGGAACTGGGATTTGTTCAGCTTCTCCTTTGTCTGGAAGATTAGTGGAGAATATGATGCGGTAGCTCATGAAAGCCCTTCAGTGCCTGAGTATAGTTACCATTTGCAGGGCAGGATGGCCGCTGGTTGCATAACAAGAATGGATACATTTTCAGAAGAATTAAAGCTGAAACTACTCTTTTAATCCCTAGGCCTTGAATCCTTGGCATTATCCATTATCTTCAGTACCAGCTACTTTAAATCCTAGATTTAGTCACATATTTGCTAAACCAGACTCACCTATTTTAGAACATATGGGACTGAAATGTTTCCATTTGGATTGTGTGTGTGTGTGTGTGTGTGCATTCATGTGCATGTGCGTTGGAGGTGATGAAAGGATGAAGGATTTTGGAGAAAATAGCAAACTGTTTACTGAATATAAACAGCAAAACCCCCACAACATCATTAGTTAAAATACAAATAGGAGTTTGGCAAGGTTAAGCTATTAAGAGGTGATTTCATGTTGTTTAAAGCCAAGGGTAATTTAGATTAAGTGTGCCTTCAGGCAGTACTAAAATCAATTAGCTAATGAAGTTGTTCAGTCACTAAGTCATGTCTGACTCTGCGACCCCATGGACTGCAGCATGCCAGGTTTCCCTGTCCTTCACTATCTTCCAGAGTTTGCTCAAATTCATGTCCACTGAGTCTGTGATGTTATCTAACCATCTCATCCTCTATTACCTTCTTCACCTTTTGCCTTCAAACTTTTGCAGCATCAGGATCTTTTCCAATGAGTTGGCACTTCACATCAAGCACAAGGCCTTTTTTCTAAGGTGGGAAACTCACACTAAAGGGAATTTAGAAACTGAGGAAAGCAAATCTCTTAAAAGAACAGATTTCACAGGACAGTAGATTTCAGGTACTGATGAAGGAGGGAATGCTGTGGTATGGCTGTGGCACTCACATGTCCCCATGCAGTAATAAAAAGTGGATGATGACAGGCCTTTAGCAGTGATTACTGCCAATGAGTGAGGTCGGATCCCTGAGACTAGGAGCAGACCAGGTCTCCGGCATCACTGGCAGCTGGCTGACTTTCAAATCTCACTGGTTGGCTTGGCCTCATCGGTCATCTTCAGCTCAGGGTAATAGCAGTAATTTTCACTTTATTCATTTCTGCCTCTTGGCTGGAGGTCCTTTAGCACATCCGTTATGAACACATTGGCTGGTTGCCGTCAGCTTTTGATGAAGACTTTTGATCGTGACTAGCATTTTAAATTCTCACAGCTGCCTGTTACTCAGTCAGTTATTTTCTGGGTTATTCTACATGTGACATATATTGGAACAGTTGATTCTTTCTTTTGGTCTTTCTTTCTTTTTCTTATAAAAAAAAATTTTTTTTTTTGTCTCTCGGGAAATTTTCCTACCATGTAATACCATATTTAAAGAAACATAAATTATGAACTATTGGGAAAATATCACCTGTCCCTTCCTTTACATGATAATGTTCTAAAGCTGAGGATGGCACTTCCCATGCAAAATCTGAAAAGTTAAAAAGCACAGTGACCCATGTTAAGTACTGTCTCCAGAAAACATTTCAGCCTTGTAGATCTATGTGGGTGAGCCTGACTCCTTAGAAATGCTGTGTTAGTTGATCCACAAATTTCTACAAGCAAATTCCCCAGATCTTAGCAATAATAGACTCCTGTGTGAATTTTTATGGAAAATGAATCTTAAAGAGAATATATTAAAGAAAAGAATTTTCCAAATGAGAAGTAGTGATAAAGTAATATAAAAATATCTTCTCTATATACCCTTCCTTAGTTGGGTGTGCTCTCTCAAGTCTATCACCTTCTAGGTCACCGGCCTTGGCAACTGTGTGTAAATATGAGTTCTTTCAGCCTTAGTGTGGGCATTCATGATATACTGTTTCTGGAATGACCTTTATAACTGGACCCTCTTCTTCTTATTGCCATTGTCTAGTTATGCTCTCTAGCATCTGCTGCAGATACATTCACAATACTCCCAGTCTCATCTCTTTGCTATCTTTGCTTTGCTCTGTCAGCATAGATATCTTTTTAAAACTTCAACTGGATCATTTCACTTTGTTCCTCAGTGAATAATTCCCAGTGCCCAAGTCAGGAATAAACGCTAATTCACACAACATGGAATGTGAAATGCCCTCAGGATTCCGAGAGTAAGTTGAATTTTTAAAAGTAGATTAAAAGAGATGATTTAGGCTGAACCTGCATATTTTAAGTCAATACAGAGAGCAGACATAATAAAACATCCATACATATTTGGTTTAACTTTATCTTAATATAAACTAATAACTTCACCCAACAGAATAAATATATTTTAATCATTCAGAGTAATTGACAGAAAATATCACTTGGTCACCAGAACCCTATGTTGTTCAGAAAATTCAATATGAATATACTGTAGATATTATATAGTTATATTTATAATTATGGAACTTAAAAATTCAGAAAACTTCTTCAAATGGTCAAAGCTTCTGAATTTTATAAAATATAAAAATTCTGTTTTTAAACATTGAGTAACATCAATTCTTAAAACTTCATTTACTTTAACTGGAGGATAATTACTTTGCAATATTGTGGTGGCCTCTGTCATATGGCAGCATGAAATGGCCATAGGCATACATGTGTCCCCTCCCTCTTGAACTCCCCTCCCACCTCCCTCACCATCCCATCTCTCCAAGTTGTCACAGAGCACTGGCTTTGGGTTCCCTGTGTCATACATCAAACTCCCACTGGTTATCTATTTTACGTCTGGTAATGTATATGTTCCAATGCTATTCTCTCAAATCATCCCACCTTCTCCTTTTGCCACTGTGTCCAAAAGTCTGTTTATGTCCGTGTCTCCTTTGCTGCCCTGCACCTAGGATCATGAGTACCATCTTTCTAGATTCCATAGATACATTAATATATGATAGTTGTCTTTCTCTTTCTAACTTACTTCACTCTGTGTAATAGGCTCTAGGTTCATTCACCTCATTAGAACTGACTCAAAAGTGTTCCTTTTTATAGTCAAGTAATATTCCATTGTGTATATATATATGTACTTCAATTTGCTTACCCATTCATCTGTTGATTCTAGAAAATCTGGACTCAGCTGAACATCTAGATTCAGTGCAATCTCTATCCGACTACCAATGGTATTTTTCACAGAACAAGAGTAAATAATTTCACAATTTGTATGGAAACACAAAAGACCGTGAATAGCCAAAGGAATCTTAAGAAAGAAGAATGGAACTGGAGGAATCAACCTTCCTGACTTCAGACTATACTACAAAGCTACAGTCATCAAGACAGTGTGGTACTGGCACAAAAACAGAAATATAGACCAATGGAACAAGACAGAAAGCCCAGTGATAAATCCACTTACCTAAGAGCACCTTACCTTTGATAAAGAAGGCAGGGATATACAGTGGAAAAAAGATGGTCTCTTCAATAAGTGGTGCTGGAAAAACTGGTCAACTATGTATAGAAGAATGAAATTAGAACACTCCCTAAAACCAATACAGAAAAATAAACTCAAATTGGATTAAAGACCTAAATGTAAAGACCAAAAACTATAAAACTCTTAGAGGGAAACATAGGCAGAACACTCTCTGACATAAATCAAAGCAAGATCCTCTATGACCCACCTCCATGAGTAATGGAAATAAAAACAAACAAATGGGACCTAATTAAGCTTAAAAACTTTTGCACAATGAAGGGAACTAAAAACAAGGTGAAAAGACAACCCTCAGAGTGGGAGGAAATAATAGCAAATGAAACAACTGACAAAGAATTAATACCCAAAATATACAATCAGCTCCTGCAGCTCATGGAGAAAGCAATGGCAACCCACTCTATTACTCTTGCCTAGAAAATCCCTTGGATGGAGGAGCCTGGTAGGCTGAAGTCCATGGGGTCGCTACGAGTTGGACATGACTGAGCAATTGCACTTTCACGCATTGGAGAAGGAAATGGCAACCCAGTTCAGTGTTCTTGCCTGGAGAATCCCAGGGACGGGGGAGCCTGGTGGGCTGCCATCTATGGGGTCGCACAGAGTCGGACACGACTGAAGTGACTTAGCAGCAGCAGCATGCAGCTCAATACCAGAAACACAAACAACCCAATAAAAAAGTGGCCAGAAGACATAAACAGATATTTCTCCAAAGAAGACATACAGATAGCTAATAAACATGCAAAAGATGCTCAACGTGACTCATTATTAGAGAAATGCAAATCAAAACTACAACAAGGTATCATCTCACACTGATTAGAATGGCCATCACCAAGTCTACAAACAATAAATGCTGGAGAGGGTATGGTGAAAAAGGAACCCTCTTACACTGTTGGGGGGAATGCAAACTGATAAAACCATTATAGAGAAGAGTATGGAGATTCCTTAAAAAACTACAAATAAAACTACCATACAGCCCAGTAGTCCCGCTACTGGGCATATACCCTGAGGAAACCATAACTAAAAAAGACACATGTACCCCAGTGTTCATTGCAGCATTATTTATAGTAGCGTTAGAACATGGGAGTAATATGACTGCTAATGAACATTCATAACTATAGTATATTTATGAAAATTATTAAATTAACATTACTATAATATTGTTTTATATACTTTAATCAAATTTTGTCAGTTGTTCCAGAAATACCATTCATTGATTCGGGATCTAAACCAGATTATATGCTGCATTTCGTTGACGTATTTCTTTAGTATCTTTTACTCTATCAACTATTTATTTTGGGACGGCAGCAAATAAGACTGTCACAGCCTTTATGCCTCTACCCTTCACCAAAGGTGGCACAGTGATTAAAAAAAAAAAAAAAAACCACCTGCCAGTGCAGGAGACTCAGGTTTGATCCCTGGGTGGGGATGATCCACCAGAGGAGGAAATGGCAACACACTCCAGCATTCTTGCCTGGAAAATTCCATGAACAGAGGAGCCTGGAGGGCTATAATCCATGGGGTTGCAGAGAGTTGGACATGACTGAGCATAGCATGGCACTCTATCAATCATTTATTTTGGGACCACAGCAAATAAGATTGCACAGCATTTATGCCTCTATCATTCACCAAAAATATCCCAAACTCTGAAGCCTTCAAAGGCTAAACTTAGATTCTAGAAGCCCATAGGAGATAAAAACTTACCTAAATCTTCGATGTTCCAAAACAACATCAATTTCCTAGAGATTTTCCTCTCCTTTATGCAACTCATGAAAAATGTATTTTGGATCTCCTGAGGCTTCCCAGACAGCTAAGTGAAATACTGGTGGTAAATGAGCAGATTTGCTGGAGCATGGTGCTATCGTTGGCCACCTTTTTCATTTCAACCTAGCTAGTGATCCTGCTGGAGGGTCAGAAGATAGCATCAATCCCCTCTGCATTAGAGGAAAATCACTTCTGTAGAACGTGCCAGGTCAAATAACTGAGAAGGATTGTAGACACGAAGACATAGGCTGTAGAAATAACTAAATCAAATTATCTGTAAGAAGAAATCTTTGAAATTGTTTCCAAACTGTCATATCTTAAGAAATTAAAACAAAAAGGACATCAGGGGTCTCAATCCTAAAGTAACTTTTGCCTCCTTGAATTATCATCTTGTTCTTAGCTCTAGGACATTAACGATGCCTCTTGAAATATACATTCAGTTAACATACATTTACTAAATACCTTTATCCTTTATGCAATTGATATCTAAATATAGAAATTAGTAAAGTATGGTTCTTATTCTCAGGATGCTCACAGTGTAAGGTAGCTCTGTTTTTACATTCTAAGTCTTTGAAATGTAGTTAGTATATTTATAGTTACAGCACTTCTCAATTTGGATTAGTAACATATCAAATGCTAAAGAACCACATATGGCTACCATATTGGACAATGCAGATCTCTCATGAAGACAGAAATGATGATTAAACTATATTACAAATGATGAAGTCTGTGATCCAAGTATATCCTAAGGTTCTGGAGAGAACAAGTTAAGTTGCTTGCTCCTTGGTATCTTGTATTCTAGTATATGTAACACTACTTACGTACGTAATACATAATACATTTACTTTTTTAACTAAATGAGTAGATGCAGAGTCAAAGAAGTAATCATTGAGACATTTGAGCCATTTCTTGAGGGGTGTTTTAAGGTCTACCCAATAGCAAAGGAGGTAAAGAGTGGAAAAAAAGAAAAATATTGCCATGCAGAAGGAAGAAGGTGCAGAAAGTTCCTGAGATTTGGGGCTTATTTCAAAAGAATCTGTCTTTGCTGTAATTATAAGGTCTGGATTTGTTTCATAATTGAAATAATCTATTGAGCTTGCCATACTTTTTTGATCATACATGATTTTGGAGAAGAACACTGCAGAACTAAAGTATAGAATTGACTAGTTGCTAAGGTAGTTTGTGCCAGACAATTTTTTCAATTTGAATAATTCAGGTCAATTTTTTTTTTTGGCAGCCTCATTTTCCTAGATTCTTTCTGTGAAAAAAAATGTTATTATGTATATGCATATACATATGCATATATGTATACATATGTGTATATAAATATTGGTTGTTTATATTGCCTAAGATTAGTGTAGGAGGTTCCAAATTCTGATCCAGTCTGGCATTACAAACCTGGATTTTAGCTTTACAAAAAAAATCAAATGAATATCAGCAGTACTGTATGTTAATGTTTAAAAGATGCTTCACAGCTTTGAATGAATTGAGTTCAGTGTAACTTTTCTAAAATGCACTTGACCAATGCCAGCTCCTTGAGAGAAAAACAGATTGTTCCCTCTCAGTGAAAAGAATCATATGGGAAACAGTATGTCAACAACTCTTTCCCCTTTTAAGTCTGATTCATACTTCCCCAATGCTGTCATAAGGTCATTTCCTCCAGTTTAATTTTCCCCTTGATCTGTAGATAAATGATGAATTTACTGTATATCTAGTTCTCAGTCAGCAACCATTCACACAGCTCCTAAGCTCTGTAAAAAATAAAAAAAATAAGGGAAGAAAAACCTTGAAAAATGCAGGAATTGAGTATAACACTCTTTTACCTTCAAGTTTAAGTATGCAGACCTTTCTTTTATAAAGAAAGCTTGGGGGAGGGGGGGCAGTGAGTAACTGAACAATCCTAGAACTGAAAAGCACACCAGCTTCACAGAATTGCTCATTTGCCTCAGGAACTAGCAAGAAAGGTGAAAATGAAACCTCGTCCAAATGCAAACCCACTCAAATGAAGTGTGAACGCCAATCCGTTTTAGCAGTGGTCTGGCAGTCTCGATTCTGAACAGCAAGTTGAGACAGCAAGTGCATAAGTTCCACCGCCAGCTCTGTTCAGGGAGCTTGCCCAGCCTGGCCGTGAGATGCAGTCAGTACATTCATGGAGCAAAAGGCCCGTCTTGTATCTGTAACGAGAGGCGGATTCTGCGCTAATTATTCTGGCTGCATTGCCCAGCCTGGCCGTGAGATGCAGTCAGTACATTCATGGAGCAAAAGGCCCGTCTTGTATCTGTAACGAGAGGCGGATTCTGCGCTAATTATTCTGGCTGCAAGCTTGTTACAAAAGTGATGTTCAGCATTTTCGCCTGAGTTGTTTATTATTGGTATGTTCTTCCCCCAATTTGTGATCCATGTGTAAGGAGCATGAGGAAAACTTGAAAATGAATGTGTAAGTAAAAGATGCTTAAATGGAAAGCAACCTTTTATTTATTAAGCAATTTTTGATTTATTTAGCTCTTAATTTAAGGGCTAATTTCTCTTACTATGTCTTTTCTGGAAATATTGACCTAAATTCTTTGTGTGTGCAATTTTTATTAAGTGCCATACATGGAAGAATATATATATATATATATATATATATATTTAACCAACAAAAAAAAACAGAAAACTTTCAAAAATGGAGTTGTTTAAAATAGTTAATACTGTAAACAAATCCACTCACATTTAACACATTTTGTCAATTCTAACCCAAAGCAAGACATTTAAAAAAACGTTTTTTCCTTCAAAGCAATATCTCTACAGAGTCAATAAATATTACATTATGATGTAGTACTGTACTATTAATAGACTGTTTCAAAGTTGAAAGGAGAACAATCTTAACAGATATGCTTTTAAGTTTTCATGAAAAGCAGGAAATAAATCTGTTGTGAAGCCCACATCAGTTTGAATGAAAATCAAAATTGGCAAAACATTTGAACTAAACTTGTAAGGTAGTACCTTCCACTTCTATTTGGCTAAGTTTCAAGGAATGAGAAAAAGAAAGTGGTAATAATATCACAAGAGTAACACAAAATAAAAACGGAAACCACATTTTGAATAACCTCCATCATGTATTAGGAGGATTTAAGAATCCAAATCTGAACATCCCAAGTTCTTCTGTAAAGCCAACAATATGACTAAACAACCAGAAGAAAATACAAAAATAGAAAATTTTTTACTTTCAAAATGATACTAGCCTTTGTATGTGTCAGGCATTCAGTAACATTAATGGCCTAGACAGACATGTGAAACCAGAGTAGAATTTTTTTTAAAAATCCTCAAAATGAGGAAGAGCTATGATACACCTCATGAGCTATTTTTTTCCCAAAGAAGTATCACTCTGAGCTACATAGTTGTTGAAGTCATGCTGTAGATTAAAAACAGGTGAGAATACACAAAGAAAAATTTAAAAAGAAATAACACAATGATAAAACTACCATTTATAATAAATCCTTTCCAAAATGAAAGACATAAAACTGATTTCATTTCAGAGCCCCTGGCAGCATCACTGTCCATATTATGTTGACACTAATGGTTGACTGTTCCAAAAGGCATTCAGTTCAGTTCAGTTGCTCAGTTGTGTCCAACTTTTTGCAACCCCAAGAACTACAGCATGCCAGGCCTCCTTGTCCATCACCAACTCCCGGAGTTTACTCAAACTCATGTCCATCACGTCGGTGATGCAATCCAACCATCTCACCTCTGCTGTCCCCTTCTCCTCCTGCCTTCAATCTTTCCCAGCATCAGGGTCTTTTCCACTGAGTTGGTTCTTCACATTAGATGGCTCAGGTATTGGAGTTTCAGCTTCAGCATCAGTCCTTCCAATGAACACCCAGGACTGATCTCCTTTAGGATGGACTGGTTGGATCTCCTTGCAGTACAAGGGACTCTCAAGAGTCTTCTCCAACACCACAGTTCAAGAGCATCAATTCTTCTGCGCTCAGCTTTCTTTATAGTCCAACTATCACATCCATACACAACTACTGAAAAAACGATTTCTTTGACTAGATGGACATTTGTTGGTAAAGTAATGTCTCTGCTTTTTAATATGCTGTCTAGATTGGTCATAACTTTTCTTATCTGCCCCTATCACATTTGTTATCTTCCACCTAAAAGGCTTGAAAAACTAATTACTCATTTTCTCCACCTTTGTATAGTGAGATGTGATAATGTGACAGTTCAGGCCAATGACATGTAGAGAAGTATCGGGGAATTTCTGGAACAATTTTTGCATCTCTGATAAGAAGATAGAAATAGATATCATATGTTCTTTCCTTTCTTATGCCTTGACTGTGACTGATGTTTGGAGCTGGGGTAACATCTCGTGACATTGCAGTGAAGGTAAATGTGGATCTCTCAGACATTATCCCTGATATCAGTTCAGTCGCTCAGTCATGTCCAACTCTTTGCAACCCCATAGAATACAGCACTCCAGGCTTCCCTGTCCATCACCAACTCCTGAAGCTTGCTCAAATTCATGTCCATCCAGTCCATGATGCCAACTAGCTCATCCTCTGTCATCCCCTTCTCCTCCTGCCTTCAATCTTTCCCAGCATCAGGGTCTTTTCCAATAAATCAGTTCTTTGCATCAGGTGGCCAGAGTATTGGAATTTCAGCTTCAGCATCAGTCCTTCCAATGAATATTCAGGATTGATTCCCTTTAGGATTGACTGGTTGGAACTCCTTGCAGTCCAAGGGACTCTCAAGAGTCTTTTCCAACAACATAGTTCAAACGCAGCAATTCTTCGGTGCTCAACTTTTATAGTCCAACTCTCACATCCATACATGACTCTTGGAAAAACCATAGCTTTGACTAGGCAGACCTTTGTTGGCAAAGTATTATCTCTCCTTTCTAATATGTTATCTAGGTCGGTCATAGCTTTTCTTCCAAGGAGCAAGCAGCTTTTAATTTTCATGGCTGCAGTTACCACCTGTAGTGATTTTGGAGCACAAAAAATTAAGTCTGTCACTGTTTCCATTGTTTCCCCATCTATTTGCCATGAAGTGATTGGAACAGATGCCATGATCTTAGTTTTTTGAATGTTGAGTTTTAAAGCCAGCTTTTTCCACTCTCTTTTTTTCATCAAGAAGCTCTTTAGTTCTTCTTTGCTTTCTGCTACAAGGGTGGTGTCATCTGCAAATGTGAGGTTATTGATATTTCTCCCGGCAATTCTACATATAAGTTAAATGAGCAGGATGTCAATGTACAGCCTTGATGTACTCCTTTCCCAGTTTGGAACCAGTTCCATGTCCAGGTGTAACTGTTGCTTCCTGAGCTGCATACAGATGTCTCAGGAGGCAGGTCAGGTTGTATGGTATTCCCATCTCATTAAGAATTTTCCACAGTTTGTTGTGATCCACACAGTCAAAGTCTTTGGCGTAGTCAATAATGCAGAAGTAGATGTTTTTCTGGAACTCTCTTGCTTTTTTGATGATCCAGCGGATGTTGGCAACTTGATCTCTGGCTCCTCTACCTTTTCTAAATCCAGCTGGAACATCTAGAAGTTCACAGTTCACATACTGTTGAAGTCTGGCTTGGAGAATTTTCAGCATTACTTTGCTCACATGTGAGATAAGTTCAATTGTGCAGTATACTGAACATTCTTTGGCATTGCCTTTCTGTGGGACTGGAATGAACTTTTCCAGTCCTGTGGCCACTGCTGAGTTTTCCAACTTTGCTGGCATATTGAGTGCAGCACTTTCACAGCATCGTCTTTTAGGATTTGAAATAGCTAAACTGGAATTCCATCACCTCCACTAGGTTTATTCATAGTGATGCTTCCTAAGGCCCACTTGATGTCTGGCTCTAGGTGAGTGATCACACCGTCATGGTTATTCAGGTCATGACAGTCTATTTTGTATAGTTCGTCTGTGTATTCTTGCCACCTATTCCTAATATCTTCTGCTTCTGTTAGGTCCATACAATTCTGTCCTTTATTGTGCTTATCATTGTATGAAATGTTCCCTTGGTATCTCTAATTTTCTTGAAGAGATCTCAAGTCTTTCCCATTCTATTGTTTTCCTCTATTTCTTCCCATTCTATTGTTTTCCTCTATTTCTTTGCATTGTTCACTGAGGAATGCTTTCTAATCTCTCTGTTCTTCTTTGGTAAACTCTGTATTCAAATGGGAATATCTTTCCTTTTCTCCTTTGTCTTTAACTAAGATATCCTTGGTATCTTAGCTGGTAAATTTTTGCCTCTGCCACATACTTCTGTAGTATCATTTACACAAGAGATAGATTTTCTATTACTTAGGGCAAACATTCAGTTCAGTCGCTCAGTCGTGTCCAACTCTTTGAGACTCCATGAATTGCAGCACACCAGGCCTTCCTGTCCATCACCAACTCCTGGAGTTTACTCAAACTCATGTCCATCGAGTCAGTGATACCATCCAGCCATCTCATCCTCTGTCGTCCCCTTCTCCTCCTGCCCCCAATCCCTCCCAGCATCAGTCTTTTCCAATGAGTCAACTCTTCCCATGAGGTGGCCAAAGTATTGCAGTTTCAGCTTTAGCATCAGTCCTTCCAATGAACACCCAGGACTGATCTCCTTTAGGATGACTGGTTGGACCTCCTTGCAGTTCAGGGGACTCTCAAGAGTCTTCTCAGATACCACAGTTTAAAAGCATCAATTCTTTGGCACTCAGCTTTCTTCCCAGTCCAACTCTTATATCCATACATGACCACTGGAAAAACCATAGCCTTCACTAGACGTTAATAAGTTATTAATACTTATTAATAAGTTATTAGTAATATAAAATTAGTACTCTAGAATGATCAGAAAAGGATAAAACATTTTAGAATTAGACTATAGGGTGTTAATAAATCACAATCCCATTCACTGGAACCATCTGGGCATCACAGTATTTATATAAAAACCCAATGTTAACATTTTTACAATTTAATATGGAAGGTGTGGTTTGGGGCTTGCTAATACACAATCTAGTCAAGGCTATGGTTTTTCCAGTGGTCATGTATGGATGTGAGAGTTGGACTGTGAAGAAAGGTGAGCGCCGAAGAATTGATGCTTTTAAACTGTGGTGTTGGAGAAGACTCTTGAGTCCCTTGGACTGCAAGCAGATCCAACCAGTCCATTCTGAAGGAGATCAGCCCTGGGGTTTCTTTGGAAGGAATGATGCTAAAGCTGAAACTCCAGTACTTCGTCCACCTCATGGGAAGAGTTGACTCATTGGAAAAGACTCTGATGCTGGGAGGGATTGGGGGCAGGAGGAGAAGGGGACGACAAAGGATGAGATGGCTGGATGGCATCACTGACTCGATGGACGTGAGTCTCAGTGAACTCCGGGAGTTGGTGATGGACAGGGAGGCCTGGCATGCTGTGATTCATGGGGTTGCAAAGAGTTGGACAAGAACGAGCGACTGAACTGAACTGAACTGAATATACAATCTTGAGAGGCCCTTGGACTGCAAGGAGATCCAACAAGTCCATTCTAAAGGAAATCGGTCCTGGGTCTACATTGGAAGGACTGATGCTAAAGCTGAAACTCCAATACTTTGGCCACCACATGCGAAGAGTTGACTCATTGGAGAAGACTCTGATGCTGGGAGGGATTGGGGGCAGGAGGAGAAGGGGACGACAGAGGATGAGATGGCTGGATGGCATCACTGACTCGTTGGACATGAGTTTGAGTGAACTGTGGGAGTTGGTGATGGACAGGGAGGCCTGGCGTGCTGCAATTCATGGGGTCTCAAAGAGTTGGACACGACTGAGCGACTGAACTGAACTGAACTGAATATACAATCTATAATTAGGCAGACTTACTGACACTATGTTGAGGTAGTTAGACAGTCCAGTAACTGGCCTCAACAGGTAAAGCTCACATTATGGAAGAGCTCAGAATATACCTTATTCACAATGAGATGAAGTAGGTCCCAAAAAAGAAGAGAAGGCAGAAGCCTAAGTCTGCAGTTTCTTCTTCCAGACTCTTCCCTCAGCAAAGAGCAGCAATCTATCGGGACTGTCTAGCCTATTTTCCTTATTACTTCAAATATTGTTCTGTTTCTTTTTCTCTTTATTCTCTTTATTCTATTTCTCTTTATTATATTTACGTTATGCATTTTGAAATTGTACAATTTATTTTTCATTCTTTTTTTCTCTGTATCTTTTAGTTTTAGAAGTTTCCATTGTTGTATCTTCAAGCTCACTGACTCTTATATCTGCTGTGTCCAGGCTGCTCATGAGCATATCAAAAATATTCATTTTTTTACACTGTTTTTGATTTTTAAACACTTCCTTTTGATTTTTCTTAGCTTTTCCCTTTCTCACCTTACATTACTCATCTGTTTTAAATATTGTCCACTTTTCCCTTTAGATCCTTTAACATGTTAGTTATAATTATTATAAATTCTCTCTGTGAAATTCCAAAATCTGTGTCATATATGGGTCTGGTTCTGACATTTCCTTTGTCCTTTCAGACTATATATTTATTTCTTGCCTTTTAGCACAACTTGTGATTTTTTGTTGAAAGTTAGATATGATATCTTGGGTAATAAGAACTCATGTATGTCGGCTTTCAGTGCAAGGTTTTATGTTAACCTCACTAGAAGTTTGGGTATGTTGGTGATGGACAGGGAGGCCTGGCGTGCTGCAATTCATGGGGTCACAAAGAGTAGGACACGACTGAGCGACTGATCTGATCTGAATGTTTGCTGTAGCTGAAAGTGCCAAAGGATTCAAATTCCTTTAATGTCCTTGATTTTGTCCTTCTTGTTTTCTTTGCACTCCTCTAAGAACTCTTCTTTAAATAGAATTTCTACCTTGTAACTCTTTAGCTATAATCCACTGTTATTACATAAGAGTCCTGTTGACATGGTAAATTGCTGGGGAGGGAAAGTATTCTATTATTTTATGACTAAATCTCAGTCTTTTAGTTGACCTGTGTTCTAGGGCCATGACCTTCACATATGTTTCTTGGCTCATGTCTCTTCACTCACCCACCACTTCTGTGAGACAGGAAGGTTACTGAGAACCGGAGTTGGGTAATAAGTAATTGAAAGAGTGAGGAGGCCCTAGTAATATTTTCCCTTACAACAGAGTAGTTTTAAAATATAGCATATTAATACAAAATTGCAATATAGTTAGACCAACGTACCTGGACATGATTGCCATTGAAAAGATAGTTTATTACTCATAGTTCCCAAGAAGAAGGGACATGACATGTCATGGGGGTGAGGGGTACATATGGGGAAGCACTAGTGTCTGTCATAAGGCAGAAGAAGAAGGAAGAATGGTAGGTAAGAGCTTTTATTATGGTTTCCATAAAAAGGAGTGGATGAAGCAGGGTAAACAATCTTATTATTGACCAGCTTGAATACGTTCAGTATTGAATAGGGACATAGGGGTGGCCGTAGTTGTCTCTTACCTAGCTTTGAGGTGATGAGGGTAAGTGGATACCACCCAAAAATGTGAGATTCTGATAAAGGAGACAGTCGGTGTGTGGTCTCTGCATTTGCATTTGAAACCAGCAAGGGGTGAGCAAGGCCTCAAGCTGTCAAACCATTCAGTTCAGTTCAGTCGCTCAGTTGTGTCTGACTCTTTGCGACCCCTGAACTGCAGCACACCAGTCCTTTCTGTCTATCACCAACTCCCAGAGTCCACCCAAACCCATCTCCATTGAATCGGTGATGCCACCCAACCATCTCATCCTCTGTCGTCCCCTTCTCCTCCTGCCCTCAATCTTTCCCAGCATCAGGGTCTTTTCAAATGAGTCAACTCTTCGCATGAGGTGGCCAAAGTATTGCAGTTTCAGCATCAATATCAGTCCTTCCAATGAATATTCAGAACTGATTTCCTTTAGGGCGGACTGGTTTGATCTCCTTGCAGTCCAAGGGACTCTCAAGAGTCTTCTCCAACACCACAGTTCAAAAACATCAATTCTTCAGCACTCAGCTTTCTTTATAGTTCAAGTCTCACATCCATACATGACCACTGGAAAAACCATAGCCTTGACTAGACAGACCTTTGTGGACAAAGTAATGTCTCTGCTTTTGAATATGCTGTCTAGGTTGGTCATAACTTTTCTTCCAAGGAGTAAGGGTCTTTGAATGTCATGGCTGCAATCACCATCTGCAGTGATTTTGGAGCCCAGAAAAATAAGTCAGCCACTGTATCCACTGTTTCCCCATCTATCTGCCATGAAGTGACAGGACTGGATGCCATGATCTTAGTTTTCTGAATGTTGAGCTTTAAGCCAACTTTTTCACTCCCCTCTTTCACTTTCATAAAGAGGCTCTTTAGTTTTTCTTCACTTTCTACCATAAGGGTGGTGTCATCTGCATATCTGAGGTTATTGATATTTCTCCCAGAAGTCTTGATTCCAGCTTGTGCTTCATCCAGCCCAGCGTTTCTCATGATGTACTCTAAATATAAGTTAAATAAGCAGGGTGACAATATACAGCCTTGACCTACTCCTTTTCCTATTTGGAACCAGTCTGTTGTTCCATGTCCAGTTCTAACTGTTGCTTCCTGACCTGCATACAGGTTCCTCAAGAGGCAGGTCAGGTCAAACCATTAGAATACAAAAAAAAAAAAAAAAGACGGTAAATACAGCAATTAATAATTAATAATAATTAATACTACTTAATACAGTAGACTTTTTCCCCTGGAGAATCCCTTTGTTGTATTTGATTATGGTTGCTTTTCTCAACTGTTGCCAGAAGTGGAAGGGGCTCTTTCTTGGCCTTTCACTCTGGGAATCTGGTGGAGTTCCTGGAGACAAACCCCACATAAGTATGAGGGTACCCCTAAGACTGTGGATTATGGGTTTTTGTCTTTTTCGTGCTAGTCCCCACGCAGCTTCCACAGTTTGTCTAAACTACCATTAAGTGTTCCTACCAGTGGATAGCTCTAGCAGCTTCTACTCTGGTTCAGCAGATCTTGGCTGAGATTCTTTATTCATCTTGCTTGTCTCTATAGATTTCATTGCTGGTGGTTGGCCTTACAACTTCTATTCTCTGATGGGCCTGAGGAAAGTCATCAATTTTCAGTTTGTTGAGCTATTTTTCTCATTGTAAAGATGAGAGTGACAACTTCAAAGCTGTTTAATGTTAGAGCTGAAACTGGTAGTATTGCAACTGAAGCAAGATATATAATCATATAAAACTAGTATTTTCTAGAATTAGAGCACTCAGCTTTTTGAAGTTTTGGTCTTTTACCTTGCAGAACTGGTTGAGAAATGTAGTAAAATATAGAAAAAAATCCGCACATTAAAAATTTTAGAAGTTTTTAGATTATACTGTCTTTCTTCCTATAATGTCATATTGCCATTAGCTGTGTCTGCTTCCTGAAGAAGCCTAATGCTTCATTAGGACAGTCATTTTCCTGCCAATAAACAGCCACTGATGTGGACAAAGTCATGATAAACTATAACAATTCATGAAAATAAAATTTATGTTACTAGTACTTACTAAACCAGTCTTAAAGCCATCCTTATGCCAGTTAAAAAGTTAAATGGTTAAATTAAACCATTTTAATAACTGGATGCATGACACAATGTAAAGTACTACAAACGCCACAGTTAATTATGGACATCTAGCCTCTGAATTGTCAGAAAATAAATTTCTCCAAAAAGTGAGAAAAATAAATTTCTGTAGTTTAAGCCAATTACTTTATGATACTTTGTGATGGTAGCTCTGGCAAATTAATACAAAGATATATGTGAGGTTTTCTTTGAAAAAATTATTGGAGTATAGTTGATTTACAATGCTGTGTTATTTTCAGGTGTTCAGCAGAGTCAGTTGTACAAATACATACATCCACTTTTTTTAGATTCCTTTCTTATACAGGGCATTAGAGAGTATTGAGTAGTGCTATACAGTAGGTCCTTATTAGTTACATTTTATTTATAGTACTGTATATATGTCGATCCCAGTCTTCTTCCCACTAAATTGCTCCCCACCTTATCCCCTGGTAACCATAAGTTTATTTTCTATATCTGTGACTCTACTTCTGTTTTACAAATAAGTTCATTGGTACCCTTTTTTTCCCCTTAAGATTCCATACATAAGTAATAGCATATGATATTTTTTTCCTGTGTCTGACTTACTTCACTCAGTATGACAATCTCTAGGTTCATCCATGTTGCTACAGATGGTATTATTTTGTTTTTTTATGGCTGAGTAATATTCCATTGTATATATGTACCACATCTTCTTTATTCCTCTGTTGATAGACATTTAGGTTGCTTCCATGTCTACCTATTGTAAATAGTGCTGCAGTGAACATTGTAATGTATGTATCTTTTTGAATTATGGTTTTCTCTGGGTGTCTGCCCAGGAGTAAGGATCGCTATTTTTATGAAAATATTTTCTGGATGAGTTTGTGTAGATAACAGTTATTTGAGGTGTATTAAGTGATTTGGGTAAGTAGAACTGATAGTTTTTGATAGCTATATTGAGATATAAAACATTGTGTAAGAGTAAGTACTATGTGCTAATTTGATATACTCATAAATTGTAAAATTATTCCCACCATAGTGTTAGCTAACACTGCAATCATCTCATGTAATTACCATTTAATTTTTGTAGTGAGAACACTAAAGATACTCGTTTGATAATTCTCTAGTATTATAATATAGTATTATTGTAATAATCAACATGCTGCACATTATTCATCTTATCACTTTTGAGTAACATCTCACCATTTTCCAATTTCTAACCTCTGGTAAACATCATTCTACTCATTGTTTCTGTGGTTTCAACTTCTTTAGATTCCACTTATAAAGGATATCATATGGTGCTTATCTTTCTCTGACTTATTTCACTCAGCATGATGCCTTAAAGGTCCATCCGTGTTGTTGTATATGGCAGGATTTCCTCCTTTACATGGCTGAATTATATTCCATTGTACATACAGACCACGACTTCTTTATCAATTTTTCCAGTGATGAGCACCTAGGTTTTTTCCATATCTCAGATATTGTAAGTAATACTGTCATGAACATATACCATTTGTCAGTTTGTCTTTTAAAAATGTCTGTTCCATTCCTTTGCCTAATTTTTAATTGTTTTTTTTTTTCCTATTGAGTTGTATGAGGTCATATATTTTTATATTAGTTTATCAGATATGTGATTTATAAATATTTTTCCCATATCTTATGTTGCATTTTCATTTTGTTGATCATTTCTTTTGTTATGAAGAAGCTTTTTAGGATGCTTACTCCTTGGAAGAAAAGTTATGACCAACCTAGATAGCATATTGAAAAGCAGAGACATTACTTTGCCAACAAAGGTCCATCTAGTCAAGGCTATGGTTTTTCCAGTGGTCATGTATGGATGTGAGAGTTGGACTGTGAAGAAAGCTGAGCACCAAAGAATTGATGCTTTTGAACTGTGGTGTTGGAGAAGACTCCTGAGAGTCCCTTGGACTGCAAGGAGATTCAACCAGTCCATCCTGAAGGAGATCAGTCCTGAGTGTTCATTGGAAGGACTGATGCTAAAGCTGAAACTCCAGTACTTTGGCCACCTCATGCAAAGAGTTGACTTATTGGAGAAGATTCTGATGCTGGGAAGGATTGAGGGCAGGAGGAGAAGGGGACGACAGAGGATGAGATGGCTGGATGGCATCACTGACTCGATGGATATGAGTCTGAGTGAACTCCGGGAGTTGGTGATGGACAGGGAGGCCTAGAGTGCTGTGATTCATGGGGTTGCAAAGAGTCAGACACGACTGAGTGACTGAGCTGAACTGAGTCCCACTTACTAATTTTTGCCTTTGTTGCTTGTGCTTTTGGTGTCATAGTCAAAAAAACTTTTGCCAAGACCAATGTCAGCAGATTTTTTCCTATGTTTTCCTCTAAGGCTGTTACAGTTTCATTTTTTATGTTTAAATATTTAGTACATTTCCAGCTTTTTGTGAGGTATGTATGAAAGGGGTCTAATTTTATTCTTGTGCATGTGGTCATCCAATTTTCAAAACATTATTTATTTAAGAGACTATCCTTTTTGTATTGAGTTTTCTTGGCTCCCTTGTCAAATATTAGTTGACCATATATTCAAAATTTTATTTCTGGGCTCTTAACTTTATTCCTTTGACCTATGTGTCTGTTTTTAAGCCAATGTGTGTGTGTGTTCTCAGTCTTGTTCAACTATTTGTAACCCCATGGACCCCAAGCTCCTTTGTTCATGAGATTCTCCATGAAAGCATACTGGCATGGATTGACATTTCCTTCTCTAGGGGATCTTCCCAACCCAGGGATTGAACCTGCATCTCTTGCACCTCCCTCTTTGGCAGGCAGATTCTCTACCACTAATGCCACATTGGTGTTTACTTTTATGCCAATGCCATACTATTTTGATTGATATAGCTTTGTAGTGTAGATCAAAATTAGAAAGTATGATGCCTACAGCTTTGCTATTTCTAGAAATTGTTTTGGATATTTGGGGTCTTCTGTGGTTCCATATGAATTTTGGGATTGTTCTCTTTCTGTATAAAAATGCCATTGGAATTTTCATAAAGATTGCATTGCATCTATAGATGGCTTTGGGTAATATGGGCATTTTAATCCACTTAATTGCAGCGTGTGGGCTTAGTTATTCCACAGCATGTGGGATCTTAGTTCCTCAACCAGGGATCAAACCTGTGTCCCCTGCATTGGAAGGTCGATTCCTAACCACTGGGCAACCAGGGAAGTTGCCTGTATATTAATCTTGTATCCTGCAACTTTACCTAATTTATTTATTATTTCTAATAGTTTTAGGTGAAGTCTTTAGGATTTTCTATAAGATTATGTTATTTGCAAATACAGACAATTTTACTTCTTTTTCAATTTGTATGCATTTTATTGCTCTAGCTAGAACTTCCAATACTATGTTGAATAAAAGTGATGAAAATGGGCATTAAATGTCTTATTCCTGGTATCAGAGGGAATGCTTTCAGCCTTTCATCATTAAGTATGATGTTAGCTGTGAGCTTGTCCTTTTTTTTCCTTTCTTATGTTGAGGTATATTCCTTCTATACCTACTTTGTTGAGAGCTTTTATCATGAAAAGATGTTGAATTTTGTCAAATGCTTTGTTTGCATGTTGACATGAATATACAATTCTTGTCTTTGCTTCTATTGTGTGGCATGGTATATCACATTTATTGATTTGTGTATGTTGAACCATCCTTGCTTGCATCTCAGAAATAAATCCCACATGATCATGATTTTGAACATTATAAACGTGCTGTTGAATTTGTATTGCTAGTATTTTGTTGAGGATTTTTGCATCTGTATTCATCAGGGATATTGGCCAGAGTAACTAGGCCTGAGCATGTGTTTGGTGATGGGGTTCAGCTGCAGTAGTGTAGGCTGGTGTCTTTCACTTACATAGCTGTAGAGGCCTGGGCTGGCTTCTGGTGTAATTTCTGGGTTCTTGCAGGGAATGGAGAAGGGATGGGGAGGGAGGAGGAAGACACTCAGGCAGGTAATGCTAGCCAATGTAAGTCCCTGTAGAGTGAAAGCTGGTGAAACCTACAGGGGATCCATGGCAGCTATGATGGCCATTTGTTCTTTCTTCAGTGGCAAAAGCTGCTGAATTTATCTATAAAGCAAGTCACTGTGAACCGTGAGCACTCCCAGTGGGTGGTTGTTACTGATATCCTTGCTTCATTTTTCTTTTGTTCCTAGTTATCTCTATGGATCTCAGCCTTTCTGGTCTCAGTGGAGTGAAGTCAAAGTGGGAATTTTGTGTGGTGCCCCAACCGGCTGAGGAAGCTGGTCACTTAACCCACTCTTCCTTTCTTAGTAGGGAAAGTCTTTCTTCCTGGGGTGTTCTGGCTTGGTGCTGAAGAATACTGACTTGAGGGATCGAATGATGAAGGCAAAACTAAACTGTCTTCCTTCTCTTTTAAATAAAAACTCATTTATTCTAAGTTTTGTTGTTGTTGTTCTACTGTGTTGCTGAATTTTCTTAAGTCGACTCCAGAGCTTTACTAGCACTGTTTTTGTATGTGGATAGCAGTCTAATTCAGAGAAGGCAATGGCACCCCACTCCAGTACTCTTGCCTGGAAAATCCCATGGACAGAGGAGCCTGGTAGGCTGCGGTCCATGGGGTCACTAAGAGTTGGACACGACTGAGCGACTTCAGTTTCACTTTTCATGTTCATGCATTGGAGAAGGAAATAGCAACCCACTCCAGTGTTCTTGGCTGGAGAATCCCAGGGATGGGGGAGCCTGGTGGGCTGCCGTCTATGGGGTCGAACAGAGTCGGACACGACTGAAGTGACTTAGCAGCAGCAGCAGCTGTCTAATTGGGCTTTCCTGATGGCTCAACAATAAAGAATCCACCTGTCAATGCAGGCAGGTTTATTCCCTGGGTTGGTAAGATCCTTTGGAGAAGCAAATGGCAACCCACTCCAGTATTCTTGCCTGGGAAATCCCATGGAAAGAGAAACCTGGCCTGCTATAGTCATTGGGGTTGCAAAAGAGTCAGATACAACTTAGAGACTAAACAAAAACAATGTGAATGCTAAAGCAAGCGAAAATGTGAGATGGAAGTCCAGGGAAGTGAGAGGCTGGAAGTTGTGGTAAATTATATGATATTCAAATGATCTTTTGAGGGAAAGGCTTCTCAGAATTTCAAGATATTTCTAACTATAGCTAATTACATGTATAAAACTATTACAAGGGTGTGTATTTGTGTGTCTGTAGAAAATAAGAACCATATATTTGTGACATTTAATATAAATGCTATGATGAAATAAAAATAGAAATTTTAAGTTTATTTTTTAATTTAATTAAAATAATTTTGATTTCATTTTTAAACCTTCAATATTTAATGTTTGTAACTACTCTTATTCCATCAGATTTTTAAAAATTATTTAAAGGAATAACTGTACAGTTTTAGCTACTGCTGAAAACTCTCCATAATATTCTTAAGTACCTTATTTCCCCCTGTCTGAAAATATAATTAAAATTTTGAAAATCTGCAATGGTTGAAGAAGCAGATTAAAACATTCAGAATTTTCAGGAAGTAAAGATTTTATATTTCTGGTAGTGAAGAATGCTTTTCCTTTTAGTTCTTGGGTTTTCACTTTCTCACATTTATTTTCAAGAAAATGAACATCATTTTCTTTCCACTTATAGAACAGAACTTGAATTTGGAAAGAGAAAAGATACATAAAGTAAGCATGGCATGTGAACAATGTGTTTTCACATCATGAGATTCCCATGAGAAGAAAAATGTCTTGTTCATCCTCAAAAATTGCATTAAATTATAATGTAGTATGTGCAGTATCTTAGGGGCTTACTTAGTAATAGGTATGCTGTATCTGAAAAACACTATTTCATTCAAGTAGAAGGATAAACATGCCAATAGGCATTCCTAATATTTCTGAGAAATAAAAGAATTTAATTTTACTTAATACAATTCTATGATACTATTTACCCCTCTCTGAGGAAGGGGATAAAATAGAGGCTTTTTATATTAAGTTGTTAATGTTGATCTTTTAAAATATATATATAAATAAATAACTTTCTGTATATTATACCAAGGCCTGTGAAGTTAGTTTTGAAATTTTTCTAATAAATATGTGAAAACTATTTCTTAAGAAATATACATTTATAATGAAAGTCTGTTTTCCAGACATTTTCCAGAAATACAAAGAACATTTTCTTAAGTATCATAACACAGCTATCAAGTTAATTATAAGGTGGAATTATAGCACTATTTCTGATTTTTGTTTTTCACCTTTAATTACTAACTTTTTCTCATCTGTGTATGTTTGAAGAGATGGGAGCTTTTAGTAATCATGTCTACAAGTGACTATTAGAGAAAACATATGTAACAAAACAGAAGAGAGAGCCTGAGATACCCATTTTTTAGTTCAAGGATTTTTAGTGATATCTTCTGAGCACTCACCATGTGCTGAGCAGGGTACTTAGTCATATAAGGAGACAATTTCCTATACTGTTAGAGCTTATATTTCAGTCAGATCAAGACAGAAAATAAATGTACACAGTAAATAAATAATTATATATTTGAGTAGTGGCCATTGCTACTCCCCATCATCATGGGCCACTCCTCATGATCATGGTGATTGACTGGAGAATATATGAATTGACAGGACACAGAAGAAATGACATTTAAAACAAGATCCAGATGACAGGAAGGAGGTAGGCATGGGAAGAATAGAAGCATTAACATTTTAGGAAGATAACACAAGCACTACAAAAGACTTAAGGTGGGAATAAGCTTGGTATCTTTGGGGAAAAAAAAAAAGATGAGTCTGACATGCATGGAGAGATTGAAGTGGAGATTGCTAACACATGAATTTAGATGATTTGGTGGGGATAGATTCAATAGGACCTTCAGCTGTGGCTAAGGTGTTCTGTTTTTATCTAGTGCATTTGACCATCACAGCAGGGCTTCCATAGAGAGAGGAAGTGATCTCAATTATGTTTTAAGAATTATATGTATAAAATTGGATAGAAGAGGACAAGAATGGAAGACAGAAGTGACTTTCAAGGCCATTTTATTGATCCTGGTAAGAGATGGTGTCTAGTGGCAGATGGCATGATGAGAAATAGGAGGATTATGAGAACCTTTGGCAGTAGAATCCAAAGAACTTTTGCAGGTGGATTGGCCATAGTGGGGGATAAGAGAATGAGTGGAATCAGTAACTTTTCAATTTGAGCAACCAAGTGGATGGCAGTGACATTTATAGTGGCTGGGAGAAGAGTAGGTTTGGAATCCGAGAATGAAGATGTCTGTTTTCACGTGTTAAGGTTGCCACATGTATTACATAGTTAAATAAGTATTTAGATATATGAATCTGGAGTTCAGGGAAGAAGTCTGGGTTGGAGAAATAAATTTATAATTCAGCAGTAGATGGGTGGCGTTTAAAGCCAAGAAGGAACTGAATTAAATTTCTAGGAAGAAATTATCATAGCAAAAGGAGTCACATAGCCTGGGGTGCAGTTAGAAGCTTAGTAGTGAAGTCAATGCGTTAGTTGCTCAGTCGTGTCCAACTCTTTGTGACCCCATGGACTATAGCCTGCTAGGCTCCTCTGTTCATGGAATTCTCCAAGCAAAAATCCTAGAGTGGGTAGCCATTCCCTTCTCCAGGGAATCTTCTCAACCTGCAGATCAAACCCAGGTATTCTGCATTGCAGGCAGATTCTTCACCATCTGAACCACATGGGAAGCCTCAGAAGTGTAGCAGAGAAAGACACAATGGAAGAGATTGGTGACCCAAGTGTAGTTCCTGGCATGATTCTTTTTTTTTTCAGTTTTGATACAATGTTAACTAATCCGTTCAGTTTTTTTCCCCTTTGGGACAGAACTACAAGAGTAGGATTAGATTTGAGGTTAATCACAATTTGTTTGCCCTTCCAAAAATCTCATAAATTTAACTATTAAGAAATAAATGACTCATTAGGTAGTCATGGTAAAGCAAAAGATTAATCTTCTAACTGACTCCAAGATAGTGTCATCATAGTGGAATCAGATATCCTTGCCTCGGCCCCTCAGTTTCTTCTTCCTACCAAGGCCTACCAAGGCCTACTGGCCTACTGACTGTTTTTGTAACTCAGGTGTCCTAATTCAACAATCTGCTCCTTAGAGGATTGTGGCCCAATTCTTTTTTTAATCGTTTAACCACTGATCTTGATATTCTAGCTTTGCTTGCAATGCCTTGGGTCAAATTTACTTCCCCAAGTTTCCTGTCCCAAGTATCTCATTTCTTAAACAGATCACACTTTCCTGAAGGGCTTAATGGTTACACTGAACATCATCCTCTTGAAGTGATAAGCATCTGGGTCTTGCTCAATTTCTGGGTTGTGAAGATCTTTTTTGTACAGTTTTTCTGTGTATTCTTGAAACCTCTTCTTAATATCTTATGCTTCTGTTAGGTCCATACAATTTCTGTCCTTTATTGAGCCCATCTTTGAATAAAATATTCCCTTGGTATCTCTAATTTTCTTAAAGAGATCTCTAGTCTTTCCCATTCTATTGTTTTCCTCTATTTCTTTGCATTGATCACTGAGGAAGGCTTTCTTATCTCTCCTTACCTTCTTTGGAACTCTGCATTCAAATGGTGATATCTTTCCTTATCTCCTTTGCTTTTGACTTCTCTTCTTTTCACAGCTATTTGTAAGGCCTCCTCAGACAGCCATTTTGCTTTTTTGCATTTCTTTTTCTTGGGGATGATCTTGATCCCTGTCTCCTATACAATGTCATGAACCTCCGTCCATAGTTCATCAGGCACTCTATCAGATCTAGTCCCTTAAATCTATTTCTCACTTCCACTCTATAACTGTTAGGGGTTTGATTTGGGTCATACCTGAATGGTCTAGTGGTTTTCCCTACTTTCTTCAATTTAAGTCTGAATTTGGCAATAAGGAGTTCATGATCAGAGCCACAGTCAGCTCCTGGTCTTGTTTTTGCTGACTGTGTAGAGCTTCTCCATCTTCGGCTGCAAAGAATATAATCAATCTGATTTCGGTGTTGGCCATCTGGTGATGTCCATGTGTAGAGTCTTCTCTTGTGTTGTTGGAAGAAGGTGTTTTTTATGACCAGTGCATGCTCTTGGCAGAACTCTATTAGCCTTTGCCCTGCTTCATTCTGTATTCCAAGGCTAAATATGCCTGTTACTCCAGGTGTTTGTTGACTTCTGACTTTTGCATTCTAGTCCCCTATAATGAAAAGGACTTTTTTTGCGGGGGGGGGGGGGGGGGGGGGGTTTAGTTCTAGAAGGCCTTGTAGGTCTTCATAGGACCATTCAACTTCATCTTTTTCAGCATTACTGGTTGGGGCATAGACTTGGATTACCGTGATAGTGAATGGTTTGCCTTGGAAACGAACAGTGATCATTCTGTCTTTTTTGAGACTGCATCAAAGTACTGCATTTCAGACTCTTTTGTTGACCATGATGGCTACTCCATTTCTTCTAAGGGATTCTTGCCCACAATAGTAGATATAATGGTCATCTGAGTTAAATTCCCCCATTCCAGTCCATTTTAGTTTGCTAATTCCTAAAATGTCGACTTTTACTCTTGCCATCTCCTGTTTGACCACTTCCAAGTTGCCTTGATTCATGGACCTATCATTTCAGGTTCCTATGCAATATTGTTCTTCACAGCATCAGACCTTGCTTCCATCACCAGCCACATCCACAACTGAGTGTTGTTTTTGCTTTGGCTCCATCCCTTCATTCTTTCTGTAGTTATTTCTCCCTTAATCTCCAGTAGCATATTGGGCACCTACCAACTTGGGGAGTTCATCTTTTGGTGTCCTATCTTTCTGCCTTTTCATACGGTTCATGGGGTTTTCAAGGCAGGAATACTGAAGTAGTCTGCCCATTCCCTTCTCCAGTGGACCATATTTTCTCAGAACTCTCCACCATGACTGTCTGTCTTGGGTGGCCCTACACGGCATGGCTCATAGTTTCGTTTAGTTAGACAAAGCTGTGGTCCATGTTATTAGATTGGTTAGTTTTCTGAGATGGTGGTTTTCAGTCTGTCTGCCCTCTTATGGAGAAGGATAAGAGGCTTGCCCAAACTTCCTGATGGGAGAGACTGACTGAGGGGGAAACTGGGTCTTGTTCTTTACATGCTCAGTAAATCTTCAATCCAATTTTCTGTTGATGGGTGAAGCTGTGTTCTCTCCCTGCTATTTACCTGGGACCAAACTATGGTGGAGGTAATGAAGATAATGGTGACCTCCCTCAAAAGATCCCAGGCATGTACTACTACAGTTCGTGCCCCCAACCCTGCAGCAGGCCACCACTGACCCATGCCTTCACCAGAGACTCCTGGACACCCAGAGGCAAGTCTCCTGTGGGGTCACTGTTCCTTTCTCTTGGGTCTCAATGCACAAGGTTCTGTTGTGTCCTCCAAGAGTCGATTTCCCTGTCTCAAGTACCAGCTATAGAGTTCTGGTAGCTCTATAGTGTGGTTAATGCCCACCTCCTCCAGGAGGACTTATGCCATACCCACACCCATGCTGCTGCTGCTGCTGCTAAGTCACTTCAGTCGTGTCCGACTCTGTACAACCCCATAGATGGCAGCCCATCAGGCTCCCCCATCCCTGGGATTCTCCAGCCAAGAACACTGGAGTGGGTTGCCATTTCCTCCTCCAATGCATGAACATGAAAAGTGAAAGTGAAGTTTCTCAGTCGTGTCTGACTCTTAGCGACCCCATGAACTGCAGCCTACCAGGCTCCTCCATCCATGGAATTTTCCAGGCAAGAGTACTGGAATGGGGTGCCATTGTATATGAGGGTTCCTCTATTCTCCATACTATACTTTCCAGCATATAGAATGTGTAAGATGTATATTCATTCATGCTTTTGAATTTGGGATTTATATAAATGGGATTATCTTAGAGGTTCCCAAGCTTTCTGGATTCCTGATATCTTTGGTGTCACAGTAATTTTTTCATGGCACTCCTAACCTGTAAGAAATGTTTCATCAGTTAGTTTTTTAAATAGTTGGGTCTGAAAAACTTAATGAGCTTCCCTGATGGCTCAGCAGTGAATAATGCACCTACAATGCAGGAGACATGGATTCAGTCCCTAGGTGGGGAAAATTCCCTGGAGAAGAGAATGGCTACCCACTCCAGTATTCTTGCCTGGAAAATCCCATGGACAGAGGACCCTGGTGGGCTACCATCCATGGAGTCACAAGAGTCAGACATGGCTGAGCAACTAAACAACAAAACAACTTAATAGTTTGTGTGGTGTTAGGCAGCTGGATTTCCCATTTACAATTTAAAGTATCTTGCAGTACCACTGTGAGTTCACCACAGCATCGCAGGGCATCTTGGTGCTCATTTGGGAGTCAGGGTACTAAGTGGCATCTAAAAACAATGTCAAAGCTCGCACACTCAAAGCATCTCTCATGGAAAAAGATGCCGTATCTATGAGTTTCCTGCATTCCCTAATAGGAGTCTGGCCTTTGAATATTTGGGACATTGTACCTGATGACCTTAGGAATTCCCAATTTCCAGCAAATATAAAACAAATGGCAGGGAAGTTAATCTTTTCCATAAGGCGTATAGGAATTAATTGAACCATTCGCTGTTTATTATTAGTAGCAGTAGTGTGCAAAATAAGGTATTCTTGTGTGAATGTGAATGCTTATCCAACTCAATGTCAATCTGAGAGTTTATAAAATGCAGTAAAAAGCCATTCCTTGGCTGGTAGTGGACGACACATGTTTAGCATTTGTTGCTTTCCACTTATCCATGCTAAATGTGAAAGTCTGCCTGCATTTTATCAGGTTCTCCCATCATTAACAGCCTATAAAAAGGCACAAGATGATAGAACAAAATATTTCTGCATATTTTAAGAAAAAAATGATGAATGATGCATTTCCCCCAGAATTCAGGTGTTCTTCCTCCACAGGCCGCCTGTGAGTGTTTTTACTGCTGGGTCTTACAGCCAAGTTTCAGCAGCAAAACAAGATGTCCTTTTGCTTTTTATCAGAGGACATAAAATATTTGCATTTTCTTAACTTCATGAAATACTACCATTAAGCCTAAAAAGTGGGTGTAGATATAAGGATCAGGGTCTGTGACAAAAGGCAAAGTTATGCTTCATGCTGGCATGTTGTTACATTCTCTTCTGTTCCTTACATTTGGCCGTTTTACGCTTGCCTAGATCTGTGTGGAATATAATCTCTATCAGGCAATGCTGAATTTCCCTACCATGGTGATGAAAAGAATGTCTGAGTGTAACTAGTTAATTGACTTCACAGCACTTTGAGAAGTATTAGCTGTGTGTTTCCTGCCCTATAGCCCAACCTCAGAATGACCACCCACAGACAACTCTAAATAGTTTGGGAACAAACTTACTTATTTATTTATGTATCTGTGAACTAGTTAAAATATGTGTGCCAGATGATCTTCCTGCCAGAAAATATATTTTAATTAGAAATGATGGGTCAAGCATTCACTGAGAAATAGAAGAAAGCAAAGAGACTGGCCCAGATCATATGTTTCAACCCAACATTGTACAAGACAAAGTATATCCATACATAACCTAGACTTTGCCTTTCTGTATTTCATTTTGACTTTTTTTTTTTTTTTTCAAGACTACAGGGGAATAGAGCCAGATCTATTATTTCTTTTATGTCTGGGATAGAGGCATGTACCCCATATTGCCTGAGGACATTACACAGCATGTGTTGGACATTCAGTCAAGTTTACTGACTCCTACCATGAAAGCCTTTCCATGTACTTCCTCTTTGGAGCTGGTCTTGCCAGACAGGCAAATGCTAATGATGGAAGCTGGGCTCTGCTACGGCTGGGAATTGCTTCCAAGTAATTAGGAACACTGGGAACCAAAGATCAAAATCAAAGGACCATGGATGAAAACCACATATAAATGACAAAACCTGGATTCTGTACTCTGGTTGGCAATCTAGCAAGAAAGCGACTTGTGAAAAAGCAAGGTGGAAGGAGATGGACTTATGTAGTTTTTATGTGTGCCTCCTTCTTTGTTTGATTGTGAGGAAGGCAAAAGAAGAAATGTAATTTCCAGATGACACTTACCAATTGCCCATATTTTCTAATTCCCTTTACTATCTATATGCTGCTCTTTCTTATTTTCTATGGGCTTCAGTCAGAAACATATTTTAAACATGTTTTTTGAAATTAAAAAATTTTAAGTGTGAAAATTATACACTCTATTGAACAAAAGCAAAATAGTATAACTTATTTATTCAGTAATAACTTATTTATTCAATAGTATCTTATTTATTGGGCCTCCCTGGTGGCTAAGATGGTAAAGAATCTGCCGGCAATGAAGAAGACCTGGGTTCAGTCCCTGGGTTGGGAAGATCCCCTGGAGAAGGGATTGGCTACCCACTCTGTATTCTTGCCTGGAGAATTCCTTGGACTGAAGACCTAGCAGGCTACAGTCCATGGGGTCAGAAAGAGTTGGACACTACTGAGTGACTAATACAACACATTTACTGAGTAAAGGCTATGTACAGAGAACTGAGCAAATTTAATATTATGAAAATTAAATAAGATATTATTGTTATTCAATGTTTTGACATTTCAACAAGGTATTCATATTGATATCGTTTTTTTAGAAATGAGGAAAATGAGTCTTTAGAGATTTTTAGTGACTTGGCCAAGGACATAAAATTAGTAAGAGGTTGAAGCCAAAATTCTAACCTAGAATGGCAACCATCAAAACCAACACTCATACAACCTCTCTTGAAAATCCCCCTTGGAAGCCCAAATCCAGATATAGATGCAGGGATTATCATGCAAAGTTGCTGAAGAGCATTCTGGGTGCAGCATATTAGTGAGTAGAAATGGACATATTGCAGAGATGGGGAACGAGGGATGTGATTTCTTGTTGAACATCATGACAAATACGTAAAAAGAGTAAATATAAAACAAATGGCTTCCTTGTCAACGAGGTAGTAAATAGAAATAGTGACAATGAATATTAATTCAAAAATTTTATTTCAATTATTTTGAATGACCTGACTGAATATTCGGTAGACACAGAGTGTTTAAGTAAGTGCCCTTCCAATCTTGTTTGTAAAGCCCCTCAGTTTCCCTGCACCAAGGCAGCTGCAGTCACTATTTTCATAGGTGTCCTTGTATTATCTACTCAGAACTTATCTTTTCTTGATTGGGGTTATCAGAGAGGCCTTTAAGGCACTGATTTTTGGAATGGAGAAGTAGTGGTTGTTTACAACCTTTTCTCAGAGATGCCTTCGTTTCTATAAGATCTGATTAATCAGATCTCACGTTTGGAATTTGTGATGAACCACTTTAGACCAAGTGCCTTTTTGTATATTCTATTTAAAATTTTCTAAAGAGAACAAGAGTGTAAACAAGCGCAAAAAGATGGGATTTCTCACCTACCATTGAAAAGAAATTCCTTTCAAGTACCTTAGAAGAACTAAATCATGTAAATCATTCTCTGTCATCAAAACAGACTCCCAAAGGATCTGAAATTCTCCACTGCCTACTTTCCAAGGCTTTCTTTGCCTACATACAAACATGTATGCATGTGTGTGTGCCTGTGTTATATTCTTTGTAGTAATTCTTTGAAGACTATACAATTTGAACTTCTCACTATCTCAGATTCTCCTTGTCTCCCGTGAGTCTGACTTGCTGAGATTTGTGAAGGCTTTAGCATCATCTCTCTATTATGATGCAGGAGGGAGACACAGATCTATGCCTGAGAGCAGTGCAATGTTAGCCACTGCCTTTTGGGGAGGGTTGAGAATGAAAACAAAGAGGTGGTCTCTCTTTATTCTTTAGGGTGACTAAGGCCCCACAACTGCACACGGGGCAGACCGACACCCTGCAGTGCAGTCGCGTGTGTGAAGGACCACATCCACTTCCACATATTGGTTGGCATGCATACATTGCAACACTTCCAAGAAGCATGGCAGACCAGCACAATCAAGTGGTGCAATTCTGTAACTGGCCTTTATCCTGCTGCGTCTTTCCAGGACATGGCTAGCAAGGATATAGAAGCTTTTAAATCTAAGCTTAGGGCTTCTGAGGCATGTGCCAGCCATCTTTCCTGTCCACTTTCCACACCCTATCCACTCCACATCAGAAGGTTCTCTCATCCTTGATGAAAAAAGATAATAGGGAGGGTTTTCTCCTGAAGGCTTGGCTCTGAAGGAAGAGGAGTGTAGTGGGACTGACAAGGGTTTTGGAGCCAAACAGAGCCAAGTCCAAATCTCTTATTTGCTACTACCAAATCTATTACTATAGACAGTTTCCTTGGATTAAAACTAAATCCTCTCACCCATGAAATAGGGAGAATCATATAATAATGCCAACTTTGCAGTGCTCAACAATTATATGAAATAGTGTTAATGAAATAATGTGTTCATTGTAGCTAGTACAGAGTTGGCAATCAGTGTCACTTTCTAAGTACCTGCATTGGAGATGGGGAACTGATGCCTGCAGAAAATCCAGTGCCCTTCCCTATCCCCTTCCTCATCACATGAGCAACTTCAGATGCTGGGAAAGGTGCTGGGGGAAGCAGAGATTAGAGACGGTTTGGGATCTGTTTTCTTGAATTCTCCTTCATGTTGCTTCTCTCCCTTTCTTCTTAGAGAGCAGAATTGTTGGAATTGGATCCCTGGACACAGGTGGACAAATGCTCAGTGTCTTAGGGAGATCAAATAAGTTGCCCTTAATTCCTAAACTACTTATCGAAATCCTTACCTGTCAGGATTCTTATCCCAACCTAAAAAATGTGTAGGAATGTGGTGTCTATGAGAAGAAATAGCCCTACTCCAATCCCTGCAAGATTCCAGTGTCCAGCGTCCTTTATGAGCCAAGGGACTGAATGGTGGCAGCTTTGGGTCACAGAGAACTTATTAACATATTTCAGCATCTACCAATAGCAGATTCCTACTAAACTGCTACAAATGTCAGTATAATTGACTTTTTGTCTACTATTGTTATTTTCTTAAAATGTTGTGTGAAATTAATAATTTTAATTATCAAAATGGGTTCCTTGTAATGACACTCTCCCTCAAACACATAGATGCAATAAGAAAATGTTGTAAAACTTAGAATCTCTTTGAGGCTCTGAGGTTTAGCGTCTGTAATCACTTGGTGATTGAGTTTTTATGTTCTTGACATTTTTCTAAATGAATTCTTCTCTGCTGTCAAAGCTGGAATAGTAGCTTGTCTTTCAATGTATTGGGTTAAATGTTAAAGGCAGAACATCATCAAGGAAAATCCCTTTGGTGTTGTAGCAAATCCTTGGTCATAGTGTGTAGGCAGTTGTGAGTGGGTGGCCAGACATGGTCAGGACCCTGCGGATAGTCTCATCACTGTGAACCATTGAAAGCACCCAATATGTGAAATTCAGGCTGATTCAACTATTCTCTGTGGCCACCCAGGCAGCTTCCTTGGGTATATTTTTAAAAAATGATCCAGACAGCAGCTGCAGAAAATCTGGGGACCCTTTTCCCTTTGAGTGAGTGTTTCCAGAAAGCAAAATAAATCAAATGTCAGGGTTTGTTCATCTGGTTGGCAAGGAAAGCACTCCCTCCTCTATGAAGGAGACTGAACTGAGGAATGTTGTGGTTTCTGGGATTCAAAGCTGGAGACACAGCACAACACACACCTTATTTGAGAGCGATTCACATCATACATTTTCATAAGGCATGGACCAGAAAGCAAGCTTTGTTTTCAAAATGTGTTTCTTTGGCACTAGTTACAGCAATTTGGTGTGTGGTTCATTGTCAAAATGCTGTGGGTGGCAAAAAACGGTTGACTAAAGGTGCATGAAATACTAAGACTGGGGTGGTTTGCTCGGGCCATTTACTCTACCCCTAACACCTGTACTCCAAAGACAACAATTAAGCCTTTTGTGGGGTGATAATCTGTATCACAGGACGACGTCAGAGCTGGCAGAAGCCCGACTGAGCCAACTTTTTCTCATAGGGCCAGAGAGTAAATATTTTAGACTCTTGAACCATAGGGTCTCTGTCCCGACTACTCAACTCCTTTCAAGTCCGCCATTGTAGAAGGTAACCGGCTATCGGCAAGACGTAAACAAATGGGTGCGGCTGTGCTCCAGCGAAATGTTATTTCTGAAAACAGGCAGTGGCTGGATTCAGCCCATTAGTTGCTGTTTACCAACTCCTGGTTTAGATCACTGCTTCCTTTTTACATATGAGGAAACCCAACCAAACCCAAAGACTTAAGTTTGTCACTGCTGCAGGCCAGTTAGTGGCAGGACACAACATATCAAAATCCTGTGTTAGGTTCTTTTAGTTTCTTTCTTTAAAAAAAAAAAAAAAAAAGTAGTTTTCTCTAAACATAGAGAGTCCCCCTGTTGCCTCAGAAACCTCAAGAAGAAAGAGAGAACTTTCTCCTCTCTGTGTTGATATTTCCTTAACAAAAGTAAATACTTGAGCCTGAGAATGCTGTTGTCTTTTGAACTCTTAATGAAAGAACAGAACTATAATGGAATGGAAAGAAATAACCATGCTTATAGGAAATGTAAAGGTGCATATTAAATACAGAATTTGTTACTGAAAGCCCTAGGGGGAAGGTCATTTCTTATGGGAGGAGCAAAAGATTTGGAAAATGATAATGACACCTGTCTCTCTGCACTGAACATGGCATTATGATTTTCTATAACTCCCGTTCCCATTCCCTGTTTATGTTCATTTGACCAGCCTTTCAAGCATTCTTGTGAGGCACCTGTGTTTTGTGAACCCCCAGCTACCACTGACCTCACCTGCCACAAAATTTATTTCACACTTTTTCTTTGGTGATATTCCTTTGATGATGTCATGGCCTTCTTTATTTTGTTATTTGCATTTTTAAATTTAATTTATTTATTTTAATTGGAGGCTAGTTACTTTACAATACTGTGGTGGTTTTGCCATACATTGACATGAATCAGCCATGGGTGTACATGTGTCCCCCATCCCGAGCCCCCCTCCCATTTCCCTCCCCATCCCATCCCTCTGGGTTGTCCCAGTGTACCGACTTTGAGTGCCCTGTTTCATACATCAAACTTGGAGTGGTGATCTATTTCACATATGGTAATACACATGTTTTAATGGTATTCCCTCAAACCATCCCACCCTCACGATCTCTCACAGAGTCTGTACTTTATGTCTCTTTTGCTGTCTCACATATGGGCTCATTGTTACCATCTTTCTTAGTTCCACATATATATGTTAATATACTGTATTGGTGATTTTCTTTCTGACTTACTTCACTCTGTATAATAGGCTCCAGTTTCATCCACCTCCATGTTGTAAAACTTACATTCATCCATTAGAACTGATTCAAATGTATTCTTTTTAATGGCTGAGTAATACTCCATTGTGTATATGTACCACAGCTTTCTTTTCTTTTTTTTTTGGGGGGGGGGGTGGAAATATTGTTAACATATTCAATTTCTATAATGGAAAATAGAAGTTTTCAGAATTTCCATTTCTTTTTGTGTCAGTTTTCTTTTTTTTTTAATTTTATTTTATTTTTAAACTTTACAGTATTGTTCTAGGTTGCTTCCATGTCCTGGCTATTATAAACAGTGCTGTGATGAACATTGGGGTACGTGTGTCTCTTTCAGTTCTGGTTTCCTCAGTGTGTATGCCCAGCAGTGGGATTACTGGGTCATATGGCAGTTCTATTTCCAGTGTTTAAAGGAATCTCCACGCTGTTCTCCATAGTGGCTGTACTAGTTTGAATCCCCACCAACAGTGTAAAAGGGTTCCCTTTTCTCCACACCCTCTCCAGCATTTATTACTTGTAGACTTTTGGATCGCAGCCATTCTGACTGGTGTGAAATGGTACCTCATTGTGGTTTTGATTTGTATTTCTCTGAAAATGAGTGATGTTGAGCGTCTTTACATGTGTTTGTTAGCCATCTGTATGTCTTCTTTGGAGAAATGTCTATTTAGTTCTTTGGTCCATTTTTTGATTGGGTCATTTATTTTTCTGTTATTGAGCTGCTTGACCTGCTTGTATATTTTTTAGATTAACGCTTTGTCAGTTGCTTCATTTGTTATTATTTTCTCCCATTCTGAAGGCTGTCTTTTTACCTTGCTTATAGTTTCCTTTGTTGTGCAAGAGCTTTTAAGTTTAACTAGGTCCCATTTGTTTAATTTTTCTTTTATTTCCATTACTCTGGGAGATGAGTCATAGAAGATCTTGCTGTGATTTATGTCAGAGTGTTTTGTCTATGTTTTCCTCTAGGAATTTTATAGTTTCTGGCCTTAGATCTTTCATCCATTTAGATCTTTCATCCATTCTGAGTTTATTTTTGCAAATAGTGTTAGAAAGTGTTCTAGTTTCATTCTTTTACAGGTGGTTGACCAGTTTTCCCAGCACCACTTGTTAAAGAGATTGTCTTTTCTCCATTGTATATGTTTGCCTCCTTTGTCAAAGATAAGGTGTCCATAGGTGCATGGGTTTATCTCTGGGTTTAATATTTTGTTCCATTGATCTATATTTCTGTCTTTGTGCCTTTGATGGCTGTGGCTTTGTAGTATAGTCTGAAGTCAGGCAGATTGATTCCTCCAGTTCCTCAAGATTGCTTTGGCTAATTGAGGTTTTTTGTATTTCCATACAAATTGTGAAATTATTTGTTCTAGTTCTGTGAAAAATACCATTGGTAGCTTGATAGGGATTGTATTGAATCTATAGATTGCTTTGGGTAGTATACTCATTTTCAATATATTGATTCTTCCAATCCATGAACATGGTATATTTATTTCTCCATCTATTTGTGTCATCTTTGATTTCTTTCATCAGTGTTTTATAGTTTTCTGTATATAGGTCTTTTGTTTATTTAGGTAGATATATTCCTAAGTATTTTATTCTTTTCATCACAATGGTGAATGGGATTTTCCCCTTAATTTCTCTTTCTGCTTTCTCATTGTTAGTGTACAGGAATGCAAGGGATTTCTGTGCATTAATTCTATATCCTCCAACTTTGCTGTACTCATTGATGAGCTCTAGTAATTTTCTGGTGGTGTCTTTGGGGTTATCTACATAGAGGATCATATCATCTGCAAACAGTGAGAGTTTTACTTCTTTTCCAATCTAGATTCCTTTTATTTCTTTTTATTCTATGATTGCTATGGATAAAACTTCCAAAATTATGTTGAATAGTAGTGGTGAGAGTGGGCACCCTTGTCTTGTTCCTGACTTCAGGGGAAATGCTTCAATTTTTCACCATTGAGGATAATGTTTGCTGTGAGTTATCATATATGGCGTTTATTATGTTGAGGTTTGTTCCTTCTATACTTGCTTTCTGGAGAGTTTTTATTATAAACAGGTGTTGAATTTTGTCAAAGTATTTCTCTGCATCTATTGAGGATATCATATGGTTTTTATCTTTCAGTTTGGTAATGCGGTGTATCACATTGATTGATTTGTGAATATTGAAGAATCCTTGCATCCTTGGGATAAAGCCCACTTGGTCATTATGTATGATCTTTTTAATATGTTGTTGGATTCTGTTTGCTAGAATTTTGTTGAGGATTTTTGCATCTATGTTCATCAGTGATATTGGCTTGTAGTTTTCTTTTTGTGTGGCATCTTTGCCTGGTTTTGGTATTAGGGTAATGGTGGCCTCATAGAATGTGTTTGGAAGTTTACCTTCCTCTAAAATTTTCTGGAAGAGTTTGAGTAGGATAGGTGTTAACTGTTCTCTAAATTTTTTTTTTTTTTAAGTGTGCAATCAATGTTTAATTAGAAATTGCAAGCTTCCATTGACATTATCTTTGTTCCTGTCTTAAATCTGGATTTCAACAAATGTTATTTTTATTTTTTTAATTTTTTTTGCCTTTTATTTATTTATTTATTCAGATTGCCTTTTTTTTTCTTTTTTTCTTTTTTAAATTTTATTTTATTTTTAAACTTTACAATATTGTATTAGTTTTGCCAAACATCGAAATGAATCTGCCACAGGTATACCCGTGCTCCCCATCCTGAACCCTCCTCCCTCCTCCCTCCCCATACCCTCCCTCTGGGTCGTCCCAGTGCACCAGCCCCAAGCATCCAGTATCGTGCATCGAACCTGGACTGGCAACTCGTTTCATACATGATATTATACATGTTTCAATGCCATTCTCCCAAATCTCCCCTGTTCTCTAAATTTTTGGTAGAATTCACCTGTGAAGCCATCTGGTCCTGGGCTTTTGCTTGTTGGAAGATTTTTGATTACAGTTTCAATTTCCATGCTTGTGATGAGTCTGTTAAGATTTTATATTTCTTCCTGGTTCAGTTTTGGAGGGTTATACTTTTCTAAAAATTCGTCCATTTCTTCCAAGTTGTCCATTTTATTGGCATATAGTCGCTGATAGTAGTCTCATATGAGCCTTTCTATTTCTGTGTTGTCTGTTGTGATTTCTCCATTTTCATTTCTAATTTTGTTGATTTGATTCTTCTCCGTTTTTTTCTTGATGAGTCTGGCTAATGGTTTGTCTATTTTATTTATCTTCTCAAAGAACCAGCTTTTAGTTTTGTTGATTTTTGCTATAGTCTCCTTTGTTTATCATTTATTTCTGCACTAATTTTTATCATTTCTTTCCTTCTACTAACCCTGGGGTTCTTCATTTCTTCTTTTTCTAGTTGCTTTAGGTGTAAAGTTAGGCAATTTATTTGATTTTTCTTTTGTTTCATGATGTAAGCTTTTATAGCAATGAACCTTCCCCTTAGCACTGCTTTTACTGAATCCCTTAGATTTTGGGTTGTCATGTTTTCATTTGTTTCCTTGAGTGTTTTGATTTCCTTTTTTATTTCTTCTGTGATTTGTTGATTATTCAGAAGCATGTTGTTTAGCCTCCATGTGTTTGAATTTTTAATAGTTTTTTTCCTGTACTTGACATCTAATCTTATTGCATTGTGTTTGGAAAAGATGCCTGAAATGATTTCAATGTTTTTTGAATGTACCAAGGCTAGATTTATGGCCCAGGATGTGATCTGTCCTGGAGAATGTTCCTTGTGCACTTGAAAAAAAGGTGAAATGTCCTATAGATATCAATTAGATTTAACTGGTCCATTGTATCATTTAAAGTTTGTGCTTCCTTGCTAATTTTCTGTTTGGTTGATCTATCCATAGGTGTGAGTGAGGTATTAAAGTCTCCCACTATTATTGGGCTACTGTTAATTTCCCCTTTCATACTTGTTAGCATTTGCGTTACATATTGAGGTGCTCCTATGTTGGATGCATATGCACTTATAATTGTTATATCTTCTTCTTGGATTGATCCTTTGATCATTATGTAGTGTCCTTCTTTGTCTCTTTTAATGGCCTTTATTTCAAAGTCTATTTTATCTTACATGAGTATTGCTCCTGCAGCTTTCTTTTGGTCTCCATTTGCATGATATATCTGTTTCCAGCCCTTCACTTTCAGTCTGTATGTGTCTGTTGGTTTGAGGTGGGTCTC